>NC_056743.1:618175083-618330083 GCF_019279795.1 Protopterus annectens | reverse complement strand
CAAGGCAAAAATAAAAAATTCCTGTTCTCTCTGTCACATAAAACACATATATATCTGAAATAGCTTATTATGATATGAAACGGAAAATGCTCAAATTCTATACATGTATGCAAGGGTGCCCGCAGGCAGGTGCAAGGGGGTGCGCTTGCACCCCCCTGGAACAGGCTGGCTGGGAGATTAATTTTCTTTGAATTACAGAAAAACATTGTTTTTTTGCCTTCTTCTTTAAGAAAGAACTTTAAGAATGGCAGTCCTCCTGCTGCGGTCACATCACATCTGTGCGTGCAGACGTCCTGTTCTTTCTGTCCACCCACCCGCACTAATTTGAAATTGCTTCTTCCTGTCCATCCTCGTCCTGGAGAATTTACATCTGTGTGTCTATATGGACAATGCTGCACAGATGTTATGAAGGGAATTTATGCAAAGCACAGACATGAAGTAAGTGTGTATGTAAGAGAATTAGGAATTTAGTATGCTTAGCTGCACAAAAGTGTGTGTGTGTGTGTGTGTGTGTGTGTGTGTGTGTGTGTGTGTGTGTGTGTGTGTGTGTGTGTGTGTGTGTGTGTGTGCAAGTAAGAGGGGGGAATAGGAGTATGTATAAGAGGGGGTCATACCTTGCAATTATCCAGATTTTTGCCACGTATTTTCAGTTTGTTTCTCATAAAATTGTGTTTTTTTCTGGCAAAATTGAGGACTGAAATCAGAAAATAATGGCAGACATTTGAGTTTTAGACTTAATATCCTCAGAATATGCATACTAATGCAAACCTTGTTGTTCTATCTACTTTGTAAGAGGGTAGGGGATGTATATGTGTGTCATACCTTTCAACTGTACAGATTTTCACGGAATGTCTTCACATCCTTCAGAAAATGCATTCTAACACAAATCATGTTATTCTAGAAACTTTCTAAATGTGTCCCTAGTTTTGTGCCTTTGTCCTCAATATAACAGGCTTTGTCCGGATTTCTTGTGCTATGAGACTGAGGTGTGTGTGTGTGTGTGTGTGTGTGTGTGTGTGTGTGTGTGTGTGTGTGTGTGTGTGTGTGTGTTTAAGAAGGAGGTAGCATAACCCTCCAGCTGTCAAGGTTTTTGCAGAATGTCCAGAGGTTTGCCCCATATTCCTCTTAAAAGAGATTGAAGTTGCTAAATAATACATCTGAGTTTTAGACGTTGTATTCTTTAGAAAAATGCATACTAACACAAATCCTCTTACTGTAACAATTTTCTAACTTCATGAGAGCAATATTTATAATCTGTCCCTATTTATTTTAGGCTTTGTCCAGATTTCTGGCACTTTTCAAAGAATTGTTAGCTTAAGGAAAGAGAAGTTTACTGCTGCCCTTGCTACGTCTGCATAACATGTGCAACTGTTTTGTTTAGCAAATGGTATTACTATTGCGGTATAGAATTTTAAAGCAGTGTTAGTAGCACAGCAAGTAGCATAGCATCTTGATGTAGAGGGCTGTAGGTTCTACTCCCACAGCACGTAGATTTGTATTTTAAGGAGGTGGGGTGCTGCAGTCCTGAGGATGTCCTCCTTTGGATGAGATGCCTAATAACTATGAACCTGTTTTTCAACTTGCCACCCATTCTCTATTTCAATATACCAACTTACTATTTTTAATGTAACATAAGCAATTTATTCTTTGAGGGCAGCAGGCACTGAATTTGTCTATGAAACACTGAAATATACAGTTGTTTTCTAGCAACAACCTCTTCATTAGTTTCAGTTATCTTTAATGTGGAATTTATTTAGATGACTTTTACTTCTGCAAAGATTGTGCATATTGACTGATATTGGTAGATTGTAATGACACAAGTTTGAGTGGCCTTTTATGGTTGAAATGTTCTGAACCTGGTAGTTTTGTCATTATCGGTTTGCATGTTTTATTTCATCGCTTACTGGAAAAAATATTCAAAACTATAAATTTAAAATGCACTCTAACAAGTGGTGCTGTATTATATAAGGGATATAATTCAATTATATATTATAATTAATACAATCAGGAAGGTGAATCACAGAACTTTTGCATGGCCCTAAAAAGGCGTGCAAAGGGCCTATGGTTTGGAAACAGCCCAAAGGTAAACGTAACCTGCCACTGGCCAGATGCATTTTCTTTGAATGTGGGTTTCAGTGAATGAGAGTATCAAAGGTAGAGAAGCTTTAATGCTAAGTCTGTTTTCATTGTAAGACTATTGCTTTGTTTAGCAAATGTCTATCAGCATTTGTGCTATAAAATTCGAAATAAAAGTTGTAAATTAAATCCAAATATCTGTAATCATTGTAGAAGTAAAGCATAAAACAGTGTGCACACTGTGAGTTTTGAACAGTGTTTATGGCAACTGGGGAGAAATAGCAAAATAATGGGACACTGGAATGGCTGCGTGGGGGGCTGTAGATTTGCACCCCCCTGCAAAAAATCCTGTGGGCTCCCCTGCATGTAAGCCTTTATTTTGGCAGCAAATTAAAGTCCATTCCTCTACATTGGTTGTGGATCTGGTTTGGCCTATGTCATATTTTTAATGTCTCAAGTTGATCATCTGAAAAAGTGGCAACTTTAATGACCAAAAATGAGAACATTTTCACTGTCAGAGTTTTTGCCACTTAGAGCTATTTTAATTAAGCAAGGAAATGTTACTGTAAACCCGATGCTCCATGAAAAGCGTCCATATGAGCTAAAGCCCAGGTGGGACTCAACTTTAATAATTATTTAATTATTTCTTCCTTTAGTCATGTTTGTCTGGTTATCTCAAATCTGTCATCACCCCTTCCATCTCCATTGTTGTGTTAATATAGCAAGAACCCCTGGCTGGGGATAAAGCTTCAGAACTACCATTCTGGTTGTATTTATCTTCAGGAGGGAGCACTCTAGATAGAGTGGTTTAGGTTTCCATTAAGGTGATACTTCCGAGTCCAGAACAATTAGTTCAGTTACAGCAAAAGAGATCTGTGCCGATCACCATTCATTCCTGTTTTTTCTGTAATTCCTTATATTAGGATGGAGCACATCACATCATAGTACTCCTATGGCACTTACCCATGTACAACTTTCATGTATAGTTGCAACTTATGACACCTGTAGTCCAGATAGCAACTCTCTACCACAGCAAACCCTTTGCCAAACTGAATCTGTTTCCGAAAAAATGAGTCGGTATATTCCACAAAGAAATCTAGTCATATCCCTGCTAGCCAGTAATTAAAACTGCAGCTTTGCTTTTAGCCATGTTTCTTAATAGGATGCAGATATTTCTAAAATTATGTTGTAATTGTAATATTTTTATTTATTAATAAGTTTTAATTTACATTAGTACCTCACTGATGCATTGGAATTAGGAAAGCAAATCATTCACTTTCTCTTAGATTGATCTTTTGATTTCATCATGTGTAAGATCTCATTGCAAGTCACATGTTGGAATATAATTTGAGAAAAATCACTGTTATGAATAGTAAGAAATAATACTGTGGCAAGGTGGGATTGAGAAAACTGAAGAAAAATGTCCTCTTAGACAGTTTTCTGTTGCCACGTGAGTCAAACGACGCCCTATTGAGGGCTTTCTGTAACTGGGAAAAGTCTGTTCTGTATCTTCAAAAAGAAAAGTCATGGACAGGGCTTGCCTGTACTTCAGCAAATCCTTTGACACTGGTGCACAGAAGAAACTTGTTAACAAGTTTTACTTTCAGGAGGTGATAGAACAGTATATTCTTTCATGTTCATTGCTCACTTATTGAGTTACAAGAAGCCTAAGTCTCTTGGCAAACAACGGGTGAAAGGCGTGAAGCTAGTCCTGGTTGAAACTATAGCACTTTACAGAACACACACACAAAAGAATGGCATTTATGTACATTAGGAAAACTCTCCAGCGCAGACACTGTATGTGTTTGGGATTTGGGAGGATACTGAATACCCCTGAAGTCCTGTAAGAACATGCGGATAACATGCAAGCTCTGCAGATAAGGTATTTCACCTGGGAATCAAACTAAACTGCAAGGTGCTATAAAGCAGCAATGATAACCATTGAGCCTCCTGAACTATTCAGTAGGAAATTAGTTGTGTGGTAGGACAGAATGGCTCAAGGTAAAGGGTTTTCACTCTATAGTGGAAGCGCCCAGAAAATTCCTCAGAAGTCAGTGTAGGACTAATCTTCATTATATTCATCAGTGGTATTTCATAGGAACTAGAAGGTAGAATTTCCACATTCACAAATGGCACAAAGCTCTGTATAGGCACAGACATCCCAGCGAGTATAGATGGAGTCAGGAGGAGCCATCAGATTACCAAATATGGTTGATATCAACAAACGATCTTGGTATTTCAGGGATGAACTAGAGTGATATCAGCATCAAGTAAACAAGAAAAGGAATAGAGGAGATAGACTGTCGCTGAACTAAAAAAAAAAAATAGAGAAGCTGGGCTTGGCTCCATGGTGCAGAACAGTGAGGTGCTAACTCTGACCCAGACATCCAGAGTTAAGTAGCAGCTCAGGCATTGGAAGAGCTGGACAGGGGAAGATGGAAGTGATTGATGCCAGCTTGTCAATCCTGAGAGGAAGGAGGTACTCTGACATACTACACTGCTGACCCCAATAAGACAATGGGGGTCTAGTAAGCATTGCAGGTCATATGTTGACTGCACTGCATATTAGCCATCGGATCTGATTGTGTGCATGTGTGCATGTGTGTCTGTGTGTGTGTGTGTGTGTGTGTGTGTGTGTGTGTGTGTGTGTGTGATGCATGAATGCTTTCTGTTAGATTGCAGCAATTGTAAAAGTCAAAACCACCATGGAGAGAGTGAGATAGGGTGGCTGCATGACTGTGAAAGGTCTGCTTCCAAACATCAGACTCCGTTTTTGGCAGAATGAATGGAATCATATGGCTGTTGTCCTGAGAAAGGAATAAATGGGCCATAGAGCTCTCTTTTTTTATGTGAGGAATAACATTGACCTGGCTCTAACCACAGTTGAAGGAACAAGTGAGTTGATTGCGGGGAAGAAAGCCCAATGTGATCATATGGAGGAAAACAAAAATAAGGGAACTTGCTATTAATGCTATATACTAGGCATTGTCCTGACAAATACTGAAATGGTGAAGGATGTGGAGGTGTAAGAATTATTTCAGAACAGTGACAATGCTACACTTTTTCTGTTTCCAGACTGAAGGGAGAAAGTGGGTGTTCAAAACTATAGTAAGGATATACAGAGGGGAAGACTTTGCCAGAATAGTATTCAGTGCAACACCAGTGAATGGAAAATATAACTAGTATAACATATGTGAAAGAACTATAGGAGTACATCAGGGAGGAGATATGGGATGGTATAGAGACATGCATAAAAAGGAAAGGATACGAAACTTAAAACTTGAGTAGTTTAATAAACAAGTGAAGAGGATAATTTGGAAAATTAGGAAGGAATATGTCCTTCAGAGGAAAGGATGTCATGAAAAAGGAATAGAATTATAGCAGTAAGAATAATGAAAATGTTTTAGTAGAACAAAGGCATAAAGAGACCTAGTGAGGGGTACAAGGTAGACATAAGAAATTCTGTGAACACACAGGTCCGGATTCCAAAAGACTTGCTCTCACTTACACTGAGATAAAGTACGTTGGAATCTAGCCCTCTGGTATAAGCATGTTTATAGATAGAACCTATACCCAAGTAATTTACTTACTGAGAGCAAGTCTTTTGGAATCAGGGCAGACACACTGTGAGCAACTCTGTTGGAATCTGTTCCATAGAAGAGTGCATGAAGATAAGACAGGATAATTGTGCTCCTTGAGAATGGGGTCATAGTATTGAAAGAGGTGAGGCAGAAGGATGGATACCACACTGGTAATTTGTATTTAGCAGTTGTCTCCAAATATAGAAGGAGGAAGTGAACTGGAAAAGTAAGTGGATGGCTGCATCAGAGAACAGCAGCAGAGTATGTAAAAAAAAAAAAAAGTAACTGAAGAAATTAAAAGTTGACATGACAAAGGTCCGAGATTAACTGCTATCCAAAACACAGATGGGGATACAAGGAAAGCTGGCAAAGCCATTGCCAATATTACATACTATGTCTTTGGAGTTTTGTGTGGTGATGCTTCTAGAATGTCATTACATAAAAGGAGAAACAGTAGGGAACTGCAGGCCATCAGCCTTACATCCATGGCTGGAAACATCACAGAAGGGTTATATAAGGAAGACTTGTGAATGTCTTAAAGGAATAGGGACCTGTAATAGATGTGCATATCTCTAAGAGGTTTAGTGCTTATAGCCACTGTCAGAGTTCGTAATGTACATCATGCAGCCTGGTGTTTTGTATAAGTTTCATAGTTTGAAGTAAATACTAATGCAGCTGGCTGTATACAGTGTTCATCTCTTTATTTGGAACACACTGAATACCAAACGTAACCAAAATATGCTATTTCATCTTTCATTTGCAGTGACCTGGAGACCTCTGTATTCAGGGTAATTTGTCAGATAAATGTTTCTGACTGTGAATATAATTATTGAGAAGCCTAAAAAGGTGCACGTGCAATGTTTCTGCAAGATCAAGGGGAGGAATCCCTGAAAGTTTACAACACACTTGTATTTCAAGACACATTTAAACAAACTTAAATTTGAAGTGTGGAGAGTGAAAGAAACAAAAGTCTCAACTAAAACATTCACATGTTGAAACAAACTCATGAAATGGGTTGTTTGTTGGCATAATTTATTTGTGAATGCATGCAGAGTAAACGGTGTGCAAGATAAAATTTTTAAAAGTACTGAACAGTCATGACCAGATGACTCAGTAGTCTAAGAAGAAAAGCTTACAGTTGATCAGTGTGGTGCTTACACAGTTTCAGAGTTTTCACTGTCTTCTCAAACCTTTGAAATGTCTGGTCCCCTAGAGAGCAATGTGAAACAAATGGTACGGAAAATTGGTTACTTCTGTTCATCACATAACACTAAAGAGTCAGAACATAGTTATGTATAACTAAGAATAAATACAAGATTCATAGGTTTATACTCAAGTATTAGGTTAGCTGGGTCTATATTAAAACACCGAACATTTGAAATGTTGGGTGTTCTAATATCGACCCGTTTTCAGCGAACGCTGAAAATATCAAAGTATCAGGAAACCAAATTCTTTCCTAGGGAAAGAATTTGGTTGTCCATTTCTGTTGCTTCGGTATTTTCAGCGCTCTGGTAGAAAGTTACGGGTCGGGTTCAGGTAAGTGTGTGATTGTGTGGACATGTGGGTTAGGGCGGGTTAGGTGAGTTAGGGTTAGGGTGCGGGTCAGGTAAGTGTGCGATTGTGTGGACGTGAGGGTTAGGGTGAGTTAGGTCAGTTAGGGTTAGGGCACAGGTGAGGTGACTGTGCGATAGTGACAGACCTTAGGGTTAGGGTTTGGGTTAAGGTAAGTGGATAGTTAGTGGTGTATGTATAGTTTAGTGTAGGGTTAGGTGTATGAGTTTAGGTGTATGTGTGTGGATTTTTGTTTGTTTGGTGTGCTTGTGTGTATGTATTTTGGAACAGCAAATGTTTTCCCTAGGATGTTTCCAAATGTTCAGTGTTTTTTTTTCAATTGCTAGGGTTTGATATTAGAACACTCAACATTTTGAATGTTCGGTGTTCTAATATAGACCAGGTTAGCTGCCCTTGCAGGCTATTTTAAGCCTAGACACTTTCCCTTTTTGTGCTCAAAATAACCCATCCCATTTAGTTATAAATTGGTCTTACACATCCCTTGGTTGATAATTATGTATTACCGCTAATGGGAATAACAAAGATTCTGCCATAGATAATTTGAAGTTACCCATGCATGCTATAAAGCATTTAGGAGCTGTATCTGTTCATTAATAGTAGAGGGGGGGCATTATGGGTTAAATTTTCCCATCCATAGATCTAAGTTATGCTTGAATATGGACAGGGATGAACTTTGTTTTTATGTGGAGGAGTAGTCTGGATGAACTTTGTGTTTATGTGGAGAAGTAGTCTGTTCCACAGCAGTGGAATCCACTGTGAGACATACCTGTCCCTCCAAAGCATTCTGTTGCTGTTACAGAAGAGGTTTAGATCCCTAGACCAAGTATTTCTAATGCCATTTCATTTGTTGATGTTCAGTAAATTCATCAGTAATGGACTGGGGGATGCTTTGTATGTCAGACACAGATTACCTCTTAGGAGTCTGTAGAATACCAAGTATAGCCACAGAGCTTTGATTCGTTCCATGTAGGGCATGTTGTTTAGGTCTTTTAGCCTTTTAGTGTGTTCATTTACAGATTCAGTTAAATTCAGTTGCAGATAATTAATATCAAGACAGAAGCATCAGTTTGTGATCAGTGTGACATGTCAAAGGCTTGGCATGATAAGTAAATCATTGTACGTTTACAGTTATCATGTGGATCTGGAAATGTCTGGTCTGATCAGTTGCTTAATAATTACAAAGATTATTTTCCTACCTAGGCTCTCTGCCAGGTGTTTATCAAAGTTAGGCATATCATGAAGTATTGCAAAGTAACATGGTCCAGTTGAAGTTCCACTAGCTTTGGTGAGTAGACTCAGGAACAAGAATTGATTAACAACATAGTTACTTCTGTGAAGCTGGATAACATTCATAATTTTATAGAGCCACAAGATTTTAATAATACTTAATCCTAACAACTTTTTTGTAATTGATGAAGAGGGCACTCTGCCTTTCCAGGAGCAAAGTATTTTTCTGAACTTGATATAGATCAAGGATTTTGAAAAATAAAGGTTGAGTGGTAAGTTCCAGGTGGTGTGCTTTTAATTCACCAGTGGCTTGGTCAGAATTTGAGACTTCCATTTGGTGTTTTATCAGCATCTGAAGTGTTTCAAAGAGATGCTGCATAGATCAGTAAGTATCTAGATTCAGTTATTAATGTAACTGATAACATATTAGTATGGGATTTAAACAAACAATAGCATAGTGTAGAGATGACTTCAATTACTGAAGACCGTAAAACAAACAACCTCAAGCTGAATAAAAGAAATATCAACTTTAAGTTATACGGTTAAGATGATGTGCACGTGTCAGGTCATAATGCCTGGATATTTAAAAGCAGGTGTGCAGTATAGGATTAGTGGTGAAAATGCCTCATTCTGAGGACAAAAACTTTCACAGGATTACTTACAATAATGCATGATCTTCCAGAATTTATTCCATATTTGCCAAAACTGAGTTTGACGTTAAAGAAATTATTGGAACCTGATGTACTGTCATACTAGAGGACAGAATTAAAAAAAGAGGCATGAAATACTTAAGCATTTAATAACATAATTTCCTGCACTGAAGTTTTCTTGATGTAAAGAAATCAGTCACATCACTAGTAGATGCTAGCCAAAAATGTAGTTGGTGCTGTACATGAACAAAAGTTTAGAAGACCTGGAAACAAGAGAAGTCTGAAGGGGCTGTTAAGAAAGATTAGACTGCAGAAGTGACTAGGAACCCAAAATGGATAATATAAGTTTTGTTTACTTGTTTATTCCTTCTGTTGTCAGATAACCCAGCAAGTAGCCAGATCACAGAAGGACTGTCTTTCAATGTTAACCTGGGCTATTGATGAGACAGAGTCGGTCATTACAAGGCAAAGCATTTAAAGTAGGAATGATACTAAGCAAGGATACCATTTTATAAACTTGAAAAAAATGAACATTCCTAGAAATATAATGCATTCTACAATTGTTTATACTTTTCAAATTCTAGTTAGATTAGTGAAAACGTTAACATTTAACCCTGCACTCAGAGGGATCCCTGATGTTTATAGGTAGATAGTTCCAACTCAGAGTTTCAGCTGATGCTCAGAAAGCTTTGTTTTCACATGACAATTTTGAAAAAATGAAGTAAATAAGGGAATTATGCATAAATGGAGAACAGATGTTTTGGAGAGGGAAAGCTTAGGAAGTCTATGTGCTAATGAAGGGATGCTAGGAAATACCCATGTGAAGCAATATGAAAGCAAGTTATTGGTATTTCTGGTTACACTACATTTTTTATACACCTCATAACAATATACTAGTTGTTTGACTATTGTATATTGTCCATATGTACTGCATTTGCCCTTGCCTTTGTGTCTAGGTGAGGGATAAAGTGTGCAAAGCTCATTTACACAGTTATTATTTTTTTTAGTTTTAGTTTATCAATTTAAGTAAAAGTTCTTGTCATTGAATAGACTTCCTAATCTGCTGACTGTAACATAGCACTGTGATATAGAATAAGGATCATAAATTTGTACATTTCGTTAAATATAGCATCCAAATGGAAGGTTCTTATGGCAGATGATCATGTGACCACAAGGAGCCCATACTGCAGCCAGGTTCAAGATGATCATTTGTAAAACTGAGGTAAACTGCACCAAAATACTATATCTGCACAAATGAAGCATTCATTCCAAAGTGCTTGAGAAGGCAGCATATAAAGTGAACAAAAATACTTGAATATTTCTCATGGGGTTTGGTCTGAAAAAAGGGCAGAGTTTATATTGCAATGAACAATAAATTAATGAAGCTTTTTTTCTGAAATATTATGAGCAATTCTGCAGACTGCACATGAAAAGGGATAGAGGAGGGCAGGTGGATGTTGAACACAGGAGAACATCAAGAATGGTTTACGGGAAGGAAATACCTTACTACACTTTCAAGGTATTTGTTTTGACCTGTATAGGCTTGAAGAGAAAAGGGAGTTACAGATCATTTGAGATCAGACAGAGTACACAGGGTGTCAGTTATGTTAAAGAATAAAAGGGTTCTGACTTTGCCACCCCAGTGACATAGAGGGATAAAGCCCCAATTATGGCCCAGCTAATCCAGATTCAGTTAGCAGCTTGGGTGATGGAACACCATGGGAGGGATGTGCATGTCCGTCCTGTGGGGGAGGGCACTTGCTGGTGATGCTCTGTATGGGGAGGCATGATTCAAAAAAAGGAGATGCCTCTGGCACAACCAGCAAGCTGGGGGGGGGGCAGAGAAAGGGAAAAGTGCATTCAGCATATAAAATAATTCCCCACTACCAGATGGAAACACAGATGGCTGAGCCCCCAGGATGCCCTTAATATTCACAGCTTGCCTCAGCAACACCACAGCAAATCTGAGAAGAGAGTGGAAGGATCCTAGTAGACCTGTTGTGGACATAGGGCACTGGGGGGCTAAGCTGGTATAAATGAGGTCCGAGGGGACAAAAAAAAACACAGGGGTTCTTACTGGATTCAAATTTGAAATGTGAAAGCACTTTGCAGAAAAGGAAGTTAAACTGTGGAACTGCTTGCAGTGTGGTGTGCAAGCAACCATTATTTATCGATGGGCTGAGCCAGTTGATGGAAAACACAAGAAGAATCTGGCTGTGGTAATTGCATAGGGCCTGGCTGAAAACATATAGACCATGTAAGTCCTTTTATCTCTTTCCACCAGCAGATTTATATTTTCATAGAACTGTTCATGTGACTCTCTTATTTTGTGACATGTAAGAAACATCTTTCATGCTAAATTGTGAATCATTGTTTTAATACAAATTCTACTTAAGCATGCATATACATACAGACATACACAAACAAGCCTAAAATGTGTGTTTAAACTGTATTGAGTTGAGAATATTCGAGTAGTTACAACTTCATGCTCACAAAAATTTCTTAACCCTGTGTTTGTCAGCTAAGCTTCATTTATTTTGATGCAAGGGAATGTCTAAAACGACTAGCATCATTACTTGAAGAAAACCATGACCAAGACAATACTTTTCAGGTAAGACAAGGAGATATGAGCTAAAACAGAGTCTGCATGTGGTTGTTAGCAAAGAACTAGCAGACTATTGGCTCTTGTTTAAGAGGTCTTTGCAATCTGTACTGATCATCTATATCTGATGTATGCCATATCTAACCAACTTGTCAGTTAATTAGTGGAAAAACGTTTTTGTTTTGTCTAATATGAATCGTTTAGAAAAGCAGAAAAAGGACTGCATTGTATTTGATAACTTTTATAGCATCCCTGAATTCCTTTAAAACCACAGAAAAAAATAAGATGACGTCTTCTGTCATTTTGTTACTCAATGTGTTTATTGCAATATGAATACCAGTTCAAGTCTCCCATGATGGTAGGTCATGCCTGATGAGTGGAATAACCCAGTTTAACAAAAGTAAAGAATCTGGTAATTTTATTAGGCGCAACCCAGAAAAATAAACTCAGAATTATACAGTCTGAAATGGAAACTGAAGTAATCAGACCATGGACTGCAGTATTATGGCCGCTAGCAGCTGATTTCCAGGCAATGTTTAATGCTAAATTAGGCTGTAGTTATCAGTCCAGTATGAGGACACTTTTTAAATGGGTACAGTGTGTATGCCTTTAATAACTTTTATCACACAGCCGATGATGTGGCAGAATGACTTGAGTTGCATGCAGACTACAAAGTCTCACTGTTGACCTTTGTTTACTGACTTGGTTTCAAGAAGTTTAAATGTATCTTTTTTTTTTAAATCCTTGTTAAATTGTAGGATAATATATCTATTTCTGTTAGTGTCATTTATACTTGCTTTTTTTCCCTTCTTTGTAATCTCTGCTTCATTTATTGTACTTTTGTAATTTAACCTTGTTGATTATCTGCTGATATACCCTGCAGTATGTACTCCCTTGCACGCAGCTGAAAGTGGGACCCCCCCACTTATTCTCATTTTAAAAATGTCATAAAGACTCTTATAGGACAGTCATACTTCTAAGCTGAGCCTAAAAAAATTATAAGTTCAGTAATTTAGTATTCACAGACTGTATCCACTATCCTTAAAGTATATCCATTATTTACAGAATGTATTCCCTGTCCATAGAACATATTCTGTACATACAGCATACATGCTAACCACACATTTTATTGTGCCTGCTCTACAGAGACTAGTACCTCATCCTCATAATACATTATGCCTGTTGTTCTATGGCTATGATCATCTCATGGCTACTGTTCATGGATAGTACCCACACATTATCCTGCCTATTTCTTTTATTGGCAACTGTTCACACAATGTACCTTGCCTACTGTTTGAAACAGAGTATAAAGGATAAGTCCAGATAAAATCACTTTAGCTAGCAGATCTAGGAGACTCTGTCTCTGATACCGTCCCTGTGGAAGGAGTAAAGATACCTTGCTGAAGTTTCCAGTAGTTTATTTAGTTAAGTAGGTAAATGGATGAGTGTTCTTGTTCTAATACATTATATTCAACAGGTCAGTTATTTAAATGTAGTTACAGACATGGGAGCTCAGTGGAGGAAAATCTGGGAGATGGAAAAACAAGGAGCCAATCCCAAAGCTTAGAGATTAGTCCCGTACTTGAATATTCCATGAAAGACCGTGAAAGTTTACCAGCTCAGCAGTCTGTGGAACCTCATTCTTAAAAGGTTTTATTTTTATTTTTATTTTTAACTTCTAGCAAACAAAACATGACAACACACTATAAGCTACAACTATTTCCCCTGAGCTTCATCAGGTCCTTCTAAAAGAGTGGTTTCCACACTGAACATTGAAAATGCCTGCTTTTATGAGGCTATCAACAGACTTAGTCTGTTTTGTAATACATGTAAACTGAGAGGCTGTGTCTGCATCAATGGAGCAAAGTATGAAAGCTTTATTATCGAACTTTTTCCAGTCTATCACATGTAATATGAGAGTCTGCACCCACTTTATGGGGCTGATTATCTCCTGACATATAATATGAAAGGCCAAGATTCTCTTGTATAGCAAAAAAGGATTACAGTGCCTGCTTATAATAGGCTAATATACATAATTAATGTGACCAGTCCCCATTCCTCTTCCTCTTGATGAAGACAGACCTTTTTTTATACAGGGGTGGGGGTAGTCACTTAAAGCTACAGTAGATGATTCCCATTTTTGAACAATAACATGCATCCAGAGAAATAGCATACCATGGAAAACAAGTCACAATGCTCAAATAGGAGGAAAAAGTTAAAAAGCAGGTAAAGTTTGATACCTCAAAACCTTTTGTGTAGGCTTTCTCTGCCCATAGAATAAAAATCCACCAAGTGGTGAACTGCAGAGTATACAAAAACTTCTGATAAACATAAGAATTTCAGATCTTTTTTGAGCGTATTCAAATTGTTCCTATGGTATAAAGAGTATAGCAAGTGTGGAGTGGTGCCCTGGAACAATTTTCATTGTACTGCAGATTATAGAAATTTTGTTAAATGCATGCCTAGTGGCTCAAGTATCTATACCTGGTTTCTGTGGGTGGCTGCAGTGAGTGGTGGAATGTACTTAGCCTCAGAGCATGGTTTTTATGGTACTCCAGTCTGGTGTCTTCACTGTCAAGCTTCTTCCAGAATGTAGGAGTAACTGAGGGATCTTCTGCTCAGATTCTTCCTCTCTTCCAGTTCCAGGTGGTAAAGTTAGTCCAAAAGAGGGCTAGATAATTCTGTTCCTGGCTAAATAAGGGCTGCACATTGGGAAGGATCAGGTGAAAGGCCATTAACCAATCATGTGAGAGAAGGGGTGGTGCCATGGGCCCCAGGGTGGGGTTAAATGATGTACAAGGCTGATGTAATCAGTATGAGAGTGGGCTGTCAGTCACACTAGGAGGCTAGAGTTTGGGCAACCTTTTCTCACTCTTAGCACCTGTAGGAAAGCTCAAGTCCCAAATCAGTAGTAGAAAAACAAAAAACACATTTCAAATAACTGAAAGCTGCTGTTTAAGTTTGTGCACATCAGGAGGTCAATAAAAAATAACTTTCAAACCCATGCCAGTTACTTTTTAAATTTGTATACACAGAGGTTGGTTCATTCATGAATTCGAAAAAGGTATTTCATTATTTGTTTAAATAAAACAAACTTTTCTCTGAAAAAGGATAATTTCTGAAAGTGCTGACATACTGAATTATGTTGGTAAAATTATTTGTATTAATAGTAGTTTAGTGTGTCATTTTCCTGATTGCTTGCAGACTCTGAGTTTTGTCATTTGAATTTTCATCAGCTGCTTTGTGTTGAGAAATATTTGCCTGTTCCCCAGGGTACAACCTTCACCATAAAATATTGGAGCACTTAGAACTACTTTGCAAATACTTTGAGTTAAGCTGAGATTCTGTTCCACATTTACGCTACTTTTACACCCTCACATACATATAGTTATGTCATGCTGCATAGTACCGAGCTGAGATTCTGTTCCATGTTTAAGCTACTTTTACACCCTCACATACATATAGTTATGTCATGCTGCATAGTACCGAGTTTTACATGATTGATGTTACCTAACACTCCCTGCATCTTCCTGCAATGCTGTCCTGATCTTCGTAGTCTTTGTGGGACATTTTGGAGCTTGATGCATCTTGGGCCAAGTCTGCCAGTGGAGAGTTTTGTTGCCCTGGGATAAAGTGGGAGATGATTTGCAATTTTAATGCACTTACCAATGGCCGTACAGTCACAGTTTGAGCACAGAAAGTAGAAGACCAGTAACAAGCATTTGATGTAACATTTGAAGCCCTTGTCACAGAGCCAAAGTATGGTTAAGTGGTTGTAGGATCTACAGAGATTGTTGGCATCTGGAACCCTGAGAACTCTGAAACAAAAATTACTTATTTTCAGCACTGCATTTTCTAATCACCTTTTGGTGTCTCATCATTCTTGTTTTGTTTTTGTTTTTTCATGTTCAGATGTTATTTGGTATTTATGCATGCATATATTTAGTGCAAAATCCCATAAATGTACAAAACAGAGGTTGCATTTGAAGTTACAGAATCCTATCCATGTCAGGGTGAACATGGTCTTCCTTTGATATTCCTCAGTGTTTCTCCAGCTGCCTTAAAAATAAATACAGATAACTGTCAGACCAATGTCATATCATTTTTTTGGAGATGGTGGGCATGCAAGTGTGAGCCCAAGTCTCTAGGTGGATATAATTAAATTGAAAAGCCAAGACCATTTATAAAGAGGGCTGGAGTTTGGCCACCTACATCCAAAAATGTGTAGTCCACTCAGAAATGAATGCTGACAAGTAATGAGAATAATTTGCTCATCAAGCTTGTCCATTAACGATTCAGAATAAATTGATCAAACAAAATAAGTCTGTAGATCTCTCAGTGAAAAATCAAGCAAAATGAATGGCTTTTAAAACTAGTTTAAAAATAGTTTTTAAATTGTTTTGCTACATTTTCCTATTTTAGCATTTTGAATAGCAACGTGAAGTTCCTGTACCAACTATGTACCTTTATGTCCTTCATAGTCCAAAGTCTGTAAGAAAATGAAAAACCTCTCTATTATGCTGGAACAGTCACCGAAGCACACTGTTATCACAGAAGAAAGTGAGGATGATGGCATGTCTGAAACCTCACTACTTTGGGAGGAAAGGCGTACATCCCAAGGTACCAACAATGTCCATGGAGAAAGAACACCAGCCTTCAATGTGGTACTGAACTTGGTCCCCGAAGGTACACCTCAGGTAATACAAGGCAATACACCTCCATGCTGAAACATGTAAAAATATTTCCAACTGTATCATGATATGCAGTTGTAGCTTCAGTTCTTTAAGAGGTTTATCATAAAGACTGGGGGTAGTTTCTACCTAGCATTCTGATCAGTAGAGAAGACAGCATTCAGAAACATCAACAGAGGTATAAAAAATAGAAAATAGAGAATAAAACTTATGTCTAGAGATTTCACCACCCATAATCTTTTTAAATCTCTACTTAAATCCCTACTTTCCTCATGTATGGGTGTTTCCTCTGCAACGTGTCTCCTGTTATGCCTTGCACTTAGAGGACATAACAACCACTATACCTCCCAAGTTACACCCTCGGCAGTAGAACTACATTTACAGCGGCCGGGCTTCCTTGCAGCTTTTTGGGTGACCCTCTACAACTGAAACAACAAGTCTGTTAAATAATCATTGTATGTCCAGCTCTTTATACTTTTTATTATATAAATAGCCCTTGTCACACCAGGAAGCTCTCTGGAAGGTAACCTCTGTACACCTGTCTTTCTCAGTATATGTCTCCCCTACCTTAATCACTGTGCCTCCCCTTATACTCTGTAAATACATGCTATTCTTACTTGCAATGTTTAGCCCAGTACTTACACTGCTCTGTTGCCACATTTTTCCATATTGCCTGGCCTGTTAATATCTCTCCTTACCCCTACCTTATTGCTTAGCATTTCCCCTGTTATATAGCCATATATTCTCTCTCAGCTAGTCTGTCTCTTTTTTACTATATTATTTTACAAACTCTGCATCATGGACTTGCTGTTAAAGACAAGTAGCCCAATCTCTACAGAAAACAGAAAGTGTATGTGAAGTATTTCTGCCTTTTCGTACCTGCACTTTACTAGAAGTTGGAGACTTTTTTTTTTTTGTAGCTTAAATGGTTGCTTTATAGCTTTAGACTTTCGGCTCATACCCACTCAGAGCACCCTCCACTATGCTCCGGAATCGCTTCTCTTCCCCCTACCTCCATTCCCATCCACCCCCGCTTTTATTACATTTATTCTCACCTCAGCCCCTCCCATTCATAAATCAGCCAATAAACTCCCTCCACCTTTAGCAGACTGAAAAGACCCACCCCAGTCTTCTATAATGACAGATGTATCTCTTTCATTCTGGTTTCCCTGATCAACACACCCAACCACATACCCTGCATTATTTCCATTCTGACCCATGTTATGCTTCTACTCCTATTAATACAAGCTACCTCCACACACACCACCATATTCCCCTCACCACCTATCTCTTGCATGCAAACCCTTCCATTAAATCTTAACAAACTTAGTTACTCGAACATCTCTCCCTCTCTACTTCTGTCTTGTACCATTACTATAGCCAGACTAAAACTACTACCTCCCACCCCCAAATTTAAATCATGTCTGTTACAACTCCATAAACCCGTCTCACAGATGCAGCAAACTCACACTATTATCCATCTTCTCCACTCACTAACGCAATGTGGAGATATCCATCCAAATCCCGGTCCAATCTACTCTCCTACATCCACCACAAACCCAACAGAGCAACAGCTTCACCTAATAACAATAAACACACTTAGTATTTGTAATAAAATTTGTGAATTTCATGCCTGGCTAACTACCCAAACCTCAAACATTGTTGCAGCAACTGAGAAATGGCTAAAACCATATATTGCTGATACTGAGATTCCCCTTCCAGGATATAACATTATTCGTTCCGATAGACTCCATAAAAAGGGTGGTAGCATAGCATTTATCTATCAAAACTCAGTACAAATAACAACCCATCCAAAACCAGTCTCCACTTTTTGGAAACTTAGAACTCTTACTTACATCCCTTCATATAAAACAACAAACAGATGAGGCTGTTGACTACTTCAACAAACTCTTTTTAGATATTCTCAACAGTTTAGCTCCAATACATACTAAGTGGACAAAAATTAATCACGCCCCCCGGTTAACAAAACAAACCACAGAAACTTACTTTCTTAGAGGCAAAGCCTGGAAAGTGTGGCTGAAAGATGGAATAAAACAGAATGAACTCAACTACAAACAACTCCGTAACTAAGCCAAAAAGTTACTGATACAGGATAAAAAGAATTACTTTTCCTCTAAACTATCTACCTCATATAACAATCCAAAAAAGTTCTGGAGGTCTGTTTCCACACTGCTCAACCTAGTCACCTTACAAAACCCATCCCCTGCACCTGAAACGACTCCACAACAAATCTCCCATGAGTTTGACACCCATTTCATCTCCACCATTCAAAATCTACTCAGACTCCCCACCTGACCCAAACTCAAACCACCAATATACTACTAACTCATTACTTGTCAGTAACAACCCCTCCCGTAGACAATGCAACTAGTACTCCATCAGCCTATTCTTTTACAGTCCAACATGTGCCCACCTCTCTGATCATAAAGCTCTTAAACAAACTCAAGCCTTGCTTATTTTCTGCAGATAAACTTCCCCCAGAATGTCTACAACTCGCAGCTAGTACAATTGCATTTCCAATTAGCATTCATATAAATTGCTCTATCTCAGAATCCTATGTCCCCCATTTATAGAAAAAAATCCATTATTACTCCTCTACACAAAGGTGGAAACTCCCATAACTGCTCTATCGCCCTATCTCTATAATTTTTCCGCTTTTAAAAATCTTAGAAAAATGTGTTCACACACAACTGCTTAAACACCTCTCTGATAGTGGTGTTCTTTCCCCAACCCAACATGGGTTCTGTCCAGCACATAGCACTATATCACTGCCCTGCACTCTTTCTCTGATACTGTTAACAAAGCCATAGATGCTGGTCATCCTACTTCAGTAATCTTACTGGACCTATCTAAGGCTTTCAACACAGTATCACATACTAAGCTAAATCAACTAGCAAAATTAGGATGCTCCCCGAAATCCCTTAAATGGTTTACCTCTTACCTAAACAACATGGAACAATTAGTAAGGTGGCATAATGTACAATCTGATTATCAAGCTAACAACATAGGGGTCCCGCAAGGATCCATTTTAGGACCACTGCAGTTTAATTCCTTCATCAGTGATCTTCACAAAGCACCCCACAATCAAAACCTCATCCAGTATGCCGATGATTCTATGCTAATATCCACCTCCAACAATTTCTCAGATCTCACAGCTACACAAAAGGTCTTTACTTCTATCGAATCAAGGCTTAGTGCAAAACTTATGTTAAACCCCCCCAAAAAAGCTAAACTTTTATCTTTCTCTACAAAATCACCAGACATCGACTTCAAAATCTTTGCTAAGGATGGTACAAAAATTAAAATAGTGAAAACAGCCAAACTGCTAGGCATAAAATGTGAACATTGGGTGAAGATAGATGAAGGCTGTCAGCCTAGCCAAATAGAGTTTTATAGATAATTCTGTCATCTGTAAATATTAATGTAAACCACAAAGCAGTACTAAGCAGGCTTGTTGTCTTAAATGGTAAAAATAGTGTTACATGTGGAACTGAAAAAAATGTAACAATAGTGCACTATGTTGTAAGCAGGCTAAGTCAAGCATTTCATGACTGTCTTTGATCTTTAAAGTTGGTTCCGGCCGGTCTAGATGAAGGAATTCTTGCTATTGTTTTAAGGCCAGATTTAATGGCCAGAAGTTGCATGCATAAATGTCCTTAATGGCTTTGCTTCCTGACCTGGTGTGAGCTTTCTAAAGAATGTAGCCTGTTAGCCTGGGAACCCCAGGAAATTGTGAAAAATTATGTAATGTGAACCAGGAATGTGATTTTGAAAACAGAGAGAATCAGAGAGCATTAAGCATTTTTGTCTTGACCATCCAACTCAGCACTGTCTTGCTCTATATGTAAGTTTATTTTAGATTTGTGTTTTCTCTTAGAAATAGCTAGAAACTGGAAAGATTAGACTGTTTTTCTGTGATGTCAGAACTGTACTACTGAATTATTTTAAGTAATCTCTGTGATCTCTGAACTCTTGACTAGCACTGTGTAGTAAAAAGTATTGTCTTGTGTTTTGACTATTTGTTATTAAATATTTTTAAACCTTCTCAACTGTGGCTGTTTTTGTAGAGATAAATTAATCTTTTTAGAGTACCTGCATGCCTTTGGTAAAATTGTACAAAGCTACTCCAATAGCTTTAGCCGTGGGTTATACTACCAGTTGGATAATAATATTGCACAGTAATAATTGGACACCCTTTTAAGTGCCTTTGAGTAACTGATAAATATTAGTGGGTGGTGGCAAGTGATGCTACCTTTTAGACTGGGAGAAAAGGGGCACAGCTGGAGAATGTGCCAGCCTTCCCCAGGAGTGTCTGTGTGGTTATATAAACTCTTCTCAAAGGGTGTGGGTGTCAGCTACTTGGGCAGAGGCACAACACATTGGTTGGACAGAGAGGTTGCTGGAGGTTTTAGCTTGCCCACTAGACTGAGATCTGGACCCTATAGCTGTGCCAGTAAGGAAGTCTTATTGGGGACCTGGAGAGCAAGGGAGCAACCAGCCCCAGACTGACTGTGATCTCTGTGTGCTCTTAAGAGAAATTGCACTTTACTGTGTGTATTTGTTATCCTTACTTCCTATATGAGACGCCCGTCACTGGTGTTAGTGGTGAGGATTGAGGCTCCTTGATTGCTGGGCCAGAGCACGGGCGTCACATAACAATAGATGACAAACTCACTTATGAACCACATATCCTCAGTGCAATAAAGAAAACACACTTTAAATTAGGCAAACTATATTGCCACAAACTTTACCTGGATAACTACACTAAAACAAAACTTGCCAGTACATTACTCATCCCCTCCCTTCTGTATGGTAATGCCATTTTTATTAACCTCCACTAACCCTTAGTAATAAACTTCAGTCCTGCTATTATAAACTAGCCAAATTTGCCTCTGGAAAACTGTACCATTCACATCATTGCCAAGCTTTTACAGAACTGAACTGGCTAGTATTTTCCTATCATCTCCACTATACCCAACTAACCTTAGCCCACAAACTAATCTTCAGACCCAATGACTGCCCAGCACTCAGCTTAATCCTACAAACATATGCTCCTACCGGAACACTAAAATCCTCTTGCAAGCAGCTGTTAACCATAACAAAACCCAATAAAAGAGCTGGACAATGTCTGTATGGTTATATAAACGCTTCTCAGAGTGTGTGTGTGCCAGCTACTTGGGCAGGGACATAACGCATTGGTTGGACAAAGAGGGTGCTGGAGGTTTTAGCTTGCCCACTAGGCTGAGATCTGGACCTTATAGCTGTGCCAGTGGGGAGTCTTATTGGGGACCTGGAGAGCAAGGGAGCAACCAGCCCCGGACTGACTGTAATCTCTGTGAGCTCTTAAGGGAAATTGTGCTTTACTGTGTGTATTTGTTATCCTTTCCTCTTATATGGGACACCCCCCACTGGTGTTAGTGGTGAAGATTGAGGCTTCTTGATTGCTGGGCCAGGGCACAGGTATCACATATTAATGGTTTGGCAGTGGTGGAATAGCCACACCACATATTAATTGGTTGGCAAATACTAATTGGCTTGTAGTGGTGTGGGTAGAGTGAATTCCTGTAGCTGGTGTACAGTGAGCTCTGAAGGTGTTTTGTACTCTAAATCAGCCACGCAGTGAATACTCAGAGTTCAGATCACAATTGTTTTATTTCTTTTGTTAGCTTAGTTAGTCAGGATGAGCAAGCAGCATGTCAGCAGAGGAGTATGGAAAGCTGACAAGGAGCCAACTGGTGGAGATGTGCCAGGCTAGGGGACTGGTGCATGGAAACTTGACTAAGGCAGACCTGATTGCAGCCTTGGTTACAGCTGCATCCGAAAACAGCAACCAGAATGACAATCAGACTGGCAGTGGAGATATAATACCCTTGGAGAATGGACAGCTCAACCTTTCTGCAGAGGACTTAAAAATCCATATGGAGCTAAAGCGACTTGAGTTGGAGGCCAGCCGTTTGGAGATAGAAGCCGAGGAAAAGGAGCGGCAGAAGAGAGAAATGCTGACTCTTCACCAGAGTCATGGAGGTAATGGGGAAGGGTGTAAATGGACTCCAGAAGCACAAAAGGTCAGTAAATTTCTTCCACAATTGAAAGAGGGGGATAATTTTGATAGTTTCATTCATATGTTTCAGAAGGTATGCAAACAGTATGGGGTTGACCAAAGGCTTTAGGTATGGTTCCTGACCCCCTTACTCCATAGTAAAGCTGTAACTGTTTTGCCAAAAATGTCTGACGTTGCATGTTTTGATTTTACTGCTTTTAAAAATCACTTGTTAGAATTGTTTAAGCTAACACCTGAAACATATAGGAAGAAGTTTTGTGAGCATAGACGCAAGGCAGATGAAAGTGTGTGTGAATATGTAGCTGAACTGAACACTTATTTCCATAGGTGGGTAAGTGGATGTCACATCACCACTTTTGAAGGGCTGGCAGACCTTTTGGTGAGAGAACAAGCCCATAGCACTTTGCCTGAGGACATGAGGATCTGGTTAGCTGATAGACGGTGTGCTACCTCAGATGAGTTGAGGAAGAAGGGAGACCTATACCTGGCAAGCAAGGCATCCCTGCACAAGAAAGGGACCCCCAGTACTGCTAATGGGTCTAAAGGAACCCATGGTGGGTAGCACAGACTGCCTCAACAGAATCTGCCAGTAGCAGGGTAAGGCACTAGTCCAGGTACACAACCAGGACCTAGGGTTAAATGTTTTGAATGCAACCAGTGGGGCCATGTGGCATACAGATGTCCACAGAGGCAAGGTGGGGAACAAAAGGCGAGGGAGCCAGTAAGTGGGAAAGACAAAATGCCAGTAGTAGGTTGTCTTGAGACAACAGGGGTACTAAACTACCATCCTGCAGATGTCCTGAGAAGGAAGGATTTGGATGAGGCAGTATCATGTGCTTATGTAGTTGCATGCAGTCAGGCTAGGAGACAAGCATGTGGGTCTGGTAGCCTGGGGGAGACCCAGACAGACTGCATACTTGCAGCCAGGACTGCTGAGGTGGTTACTTTAGGGAAGGAGCTACTCTGTAGCAGTGAGACTGAATGTGAGCCACAGCTGCTTGTGGGTACTGATGTTCCCTTGGACAGAGTGACTGCAAAGGTAGAGGTGAGTAGTAGTACCCAGGCTGACAGTGAGGCACCACTGTCAGAGGATGCCAGACTTCCTGTGGAAAGGGAGCTGGGAAAGGTTACAAGGAGAGAGTTGAGACAGGCTCTGCTCTCAGACCCTACATTGCAAGGCCTGAGGCATGTAGCTAGGGAGGCATCTGATTCTATAGGAAAGGGGGAATCTGTATACTGGGACAAAGGGTTACTGTACAGAGAGTGGACCCCTGAGAGAGGGCTGGAAGTTGAGAGAGTACAGCAGTTGGTAGTGCCTAGAGCCTAGCATCTGGCACTTCTAGCCATAGCCAATGATATTCCCTTTGCAGGTCATATGGGTATAAAACGCACAAAGAGGCATATTATGCAGAATTTCTATTGTCCTGGAATTTCCAGAGATGTAACAGGGTACTGCAGGAACTCTGAGGAGTGCCAAAAGGTAGGCAAGGCAGGAGACAAGGTGGGGGCTCCTTTGTTGCCTTTGCCAGTGATTGATGAGCCATTTCGGAGGGTAGCTATGGATATTGTGGGTCCTCTGAGTACTCCAAGTTCTGCTGGAACTTACTGACTGACAGGTGGAAATTTCATGTCAGACCTGCTGGCTTGTCTGTGGAAGTCCTGTGGGGTGAAGCACATGAAGACCACCCCCTACCATCCCCAGACTAATGGTCTTGTTGAGAAGTTAAACTCTACAATCAAGTCCATGCCACGGGCATTTGCAGATCAATTTACGAGGGAGTGGGACAAATATTTGCCCCATCTGTTTGCTTACAGAGAGGTTCCCCAGGAATCCACAGGATGTTCTTCATGTTTCACTGTTGCAGTCATTACATCTGGGTTATCTGCCTGAAGGTAGCCCTCAGCCAGCCTGAATACCAGAGTCTTGGATTCCTGTGTCGGATGCTGTCTCTTCTTCCATGACATCAGGTTGTCAGGGGTATAAAACATGCAGCCTTTGCCATTACATCAGTCTTTCTCGCCCCGTGGTGCCCGAAGCAGAAGCAGTTCGCAAGTGCCTGTCGGCCAACTCCTGAAATTTTTGTTTTCGAATTTCAGAACCAAAGTCTTCAAAAAAGCTAAGTACTCCGTTGGGGATCCTTTTTCTTGCTCTTAACAGATGTCAGTAAAGTTAACAATTGTCTTACCTGTGGAAAGTAAATATCTCATAAAGATTATCATTTGTACTGCATTCCTTGCTTAGGCCCAGTCCAGGACGTCCCTCACTGTCGGTTTTGTGCCTTAACCCCCGAACTATTCGTCGGTCTATTTTTGCAGCAAATTATTTTGGTACTCGGTATAACTATCCAGAAATGGCTTTGGTAAGCCATCCGACTATCGATATTCTGAAAAAATGTAAGGATAAAGACAGACCACATACGTCCAAAACTGCCGACAATGCTTCCGTTAAGCTAGTCGCCAGTTCACTGGTACTCAGTGAGATGCTTTTGCAGCCCCTGATACCTGTTACTTCAGATTCACAGGCCTCTACTGAAACCCATTTGAAGTCCGGTATGCCGCGAGATGCTTCTTCAACTATGGAACCTGTGGATGTCTCTACCTTGGATGGGTCCGGAGCCGCTGTGCAGGCACCAGCTTCTGAGGGTATATTCAGGCCTACAGATTTACATTTTAAACTGATGCCATCTTCTTCATCCAGGCCTAAAACTTGACCCACGCCTAGAAAACCGATGTCCAAACTGCATGGTCAGGCCCATATGCCTAAAAAACAAATGCTTAGAATGGCTGAAGACCTTATTACTTTAATTAGGGGAAGCCAGCCTTCCCCCTCTTAGAGACCTAGAAATGATTTTCCTTCTGATTCTTCTGATCAGGATTCTGATATTTCTGTTTCTTCTGATTACCAGGATTTGCCCTTATCTACCTATGAGGATTCTGATGCAGAGGATTCAATTCCCTCTGCTTCCCCTCCAGAAGATTTTTCTTTTGGTGAAACCTTGCACACACTTAGGGAGCATTTCTGCTGGGAAAGCCAGGATTATTCTGACTCCAAAAAGAGGCTTAGGGAATTTTTCCTCCTTCCTCAACACAGACCTTTAGCTATCCCTCCTGTTCTGGGCATTGTAGATGACGCTTTCTTGGAATCTAACCTGTCCACAGACACTTTACCTCCAGCTCCCAGAAAATCTGACCGGTATTACAGAGTACCTGACTCTCACAAGTTCCTCTTCAAGAATCCTACTGTGGATCCAGAGACCATTTCCCAAGGTCCAAAGAGAATTAAGGCTACTGCTGCCAAAAATCCTACCCCTTCTGATGGAGATTCTAGAGCCTTGGACAGATGGGGTAAGAAGGTATACACTTATGCTACTTTGGCCATTAGGGATTTAAATTTCCAATTTCATATGTTAAAGTACAAGCAGCATATTATGGGACTACTTAAACAGAAAATGATGTTGATTCCTGACTGTGCTGAAAACAAAGAATTACAGTATTTAATGCATTCTGCAGAACAAGTTGGTAAACGTACTTTGCAATGTGGTTTTGACTTTTTAGAAGCATCTTGCAGGGCTGCTGTCACTGGGTCTGTACTTAGAAGGCATGCTTGGCTTAAGGAGCAAAACTTGCTAGATCATGTTAAAGTAAATTACTGGATGCTCCCTTAAACCAAGACTGCCTGTTTTGCAATAAAGCAGAAGAAGTCCTCAAAAAGATGAAGGAAAAAGCTAAATCTATGCAAACTGTTAAAGATTTCCAGCAAGTACAGTCTCCCAGATTTAGTAGGCATTGGCCTTCAAAGAATTGGTCCTTTCCAGTCTCTTCCAGGCCTTCTCAGTCCAAACCCAGGAACAGCAGACCACCTAGGTTACAGTCTCAGGCTACGCACAGGCCTAAGCAGTGGGGGCCTCCCACTACCAAAGCAGGAAGTAGTAAGACACCTCCCTATGGAAAAATGTCACAATGACTTAACCTTAACCCTTCCAAGCCCTGCTCTACTGCCTTCTCCCTTAGGAGGAAAGCTCACCCTGCATGCAAAAAACTGGGAACGCATAACCCAGGACAAATGGGTTTTAAATATTATTTTCCAAGGATAGAGATTCCACTTCCACACCCTACCAACCCCAAACAGTTGGCCAGACCTACCCCCAAATCAGTGGGCAGAGGCTCAACAGCAGGTACTCTCTCTTCTAAGTATCAGGGCTATTCAACCTGTCCCAGCAGAAGAAAGGGGACAAGGTTTTTATTCAAGACTTTTCCTGGTATGCAGAAAAGACAGCTCCTGGCATCCTATCCTGGACCTCTCTATTCTAAACACCTTTTTGGTAATCCCAAAATTCAAAATGCTAACACTTCAACAGCTGCTTCCTATGCTAGGCAAAGATGCCTGGTTGGCAACCTTAGACTTAAAGGAAGCTTACCTGCACATTCCAATAACGGAATCTTGCACAAAATACCTACACTTTAGGGCAGGCTCCATACACTATCAGTTCTCTGCACTTTCCTTTGGCTTATCTACTGCGCCCAGGGTATTCAAAAAGTGTCTAGCTCCAGCCATTAAATTTAGCAGGCAGAGAAATATTCAAATATACCCTTACCTGGACGATTGTCTGATTCAGGCTGAAAGCCAGGACTTGCTATTAAAACATCTGGCATTCATAAAGAAGCTTCTAACCTCACTGGGGTACACCATAAACAAAACAAAATCTCGCCTAGTACCCTGCCAACAGATCGTATTCCTGGGAGCAAACTTGAACACATTTTCCCAGATGCCTTTCCTCACTCCAGAGAAACAAGTTTATTTGACAGCCTACTTCAAACTACAGGCCACAAAGACCCAGCTATCTGCAAGGAAAATTCTGCAAGCCCTGGGGTTCATGGCCTCTTGCATTCTACTAATTCCATATGCAAGACTGTATATGAGGAAACTACAATGGTATCTAAAAAGTCTATGGTGCCAACATTCTCAGGACCTGAAATCAATGATTCCTATCATTCCTTGTATAAAGACAGAGTTCCTTTGGTGGACAGAGGCCTGCTACCACAACAAGGGGCTCCCTTCACTCTACCCCCTGGTGCCCAAACCCTAACAACAGACGCAGCAGACTATGCATGGGGGGCTCACTTGGCAGGGCAGTGCATTCAGGGCAAATGGAGCCCGAGTCAGATGCACCTGCATATCAACCAAAAAGAAATGTTAGCTGTACAGAATTCCCTGACAGCTTTCAAAGACCACATCCTTCCAGGACAATTATTGGTAAAGACAGACAACACCACATTTATGTGGTACATAAACAAGCAGGGGGGAACTCACTCATACCCTCTCTGCAGACTAGCCATGGCTTTGTGGAATACAGCCTTGAGCTACCAACTGCACCTACAAGCTCAATTCCTGCCAGGCAAGCTAAATTCACTGGCAAATGGCCTAAACAGAAATCTCATGGACCCACATGAATGGAAACTGAAACCAAAAATATTCAACCTCTTGAGGAACAAATGGGGGACTCCAGATATAGACCTATTTGCCTCCCCTTAAAATTACCAATTGGACAAATTCTGCACAAGGACTCCCCATGGTCAATCTTGGAAAGTGGATGTCCTGCCCTTTACCTGGGAAAGCCTCTCTGTTTATGCCTTACCCCCTCTGCCTCTCCTCTAGAAGGTTCTGCTAAAGATCAAACAGGACAAGCCAAGGACAATACTGATTGCACCAGACTGGCCACATCAGCATTGGTACCCCCTTTTGCGCAGTATGATACTGCTGGAACCATGGCACCTACCTCCGACACCTTCCCTGCTGTCCCAGCAGGCGGGCCAGATTCTGCACCCTCAGCTTCAAACCCTGAACCTTGCAGCCTTGCTAATTCCTTGAGCTCCCCAATAGCATCCCTCAGTAAGCAGGTGCTAGATGTCATTCTGCAAGCAAGGAGGCCTAGTACTAGAAAATCTTATGCTGAAACATGAAAAAGATACTGTTCCTGGAGCCAGACTCAGTGGATGGGCACAACAATGCCCAGCTTACCTCATATTCTTCAGTACTTAACAGAGGTGCTCCACAGGGGCTAGCCTTCTCGTCAATTAAAATTCATGCCTCTGCCATTTCAGCACATTATAATACTGAACCACCCGTCTTCTCTCACCCCCTGCTAAAGCAATTCCTCAGAGGGGCTAAAAATTTAAGACCCCCCCCAGGCGAGCCCCTACTCCAGCCTGGGACCTTAACTTTCTATTGGAAAAGCTCACTCTCCCTCCATTTGAACCAGCTGCAACCACAGAGTTGAAATTCCTTTCTTGGAAAACAGCCTTCCTTCTAGCCATCACTTCAGCAAGAATAGTGTATTAATTACAGGCCCTCATGGTAGTGGAGCCCTTCATTATCTTCCATGCAGACAGGGTTTCCCTCAGGACCAATCCTTCCTTTATGCCCAAGGTGGTGTCTAGTGTGGCCCTAAATCAGTCCATTCATTTGCCTACCTTTTTCCCAAATCCAAAAAACAAAGGTGAGCAAATACTGCACTCTTTGGACATGCACAGACAACTTAGATTTTAATTGGACAGGACTAAGCCTCTCAGAAAATCTGAACAGCTGCTAGTTGGCTTTGCTGAAGGGGCAGAGGGGAAGGCCATTTCAAACCAAACCATTTCTAAATGGATAACCCATTGCATTCATTTCTGCTGTAAGCACCATGGAAAACCTACCCCACAGGGGGATAAGATCACATTCCACCAGGGCTGCATCTACCTCTACTGCCTTCTTCAGAGGAGTCCCTACCAGGGACATCCTAGAAGCTGCTTACCTGGAGCTCTGTACATACCTTCACCAAGCATTACCACATGTCTATTTTTTTCTAAATCCAGAGCTGGTTTTGCCACTGCAGTCTTTCAGGGCTTATTAGGTGGTCCTAATGCTCTCTGACTTCTTCCTCCCTTCCTTAGCTTTGGGAATCAGCCCAAATGTAATGACTGCAACAGTGAAACATGAAGAACATAGTACAGTTGTGTACACTTACCATAAATGTAGATGTTCGAGTGTATTCACTGTTGCAGTCCTGGTTGCCCTCCCTCCAGCCCCCTGACTTCTCTTGGCTCTACCTTTCCTTCTTGTTTGGTGTATTTAAGCTTTCTGGTGTATTTGCTTTTTGATGGAGGTGTAACATAACATATAATTGCTTCCCATTATGGGGGCACCTAACATCTGGGGCAAGAAAAATTGATGTAATGGCGTCGGCTGCATGTGTTATACCCCTGACAACCTGACGTCATGGAAGAAGAGACAGCATCCGACAGAGGAATCCAAGACTCTGGTATTCAGGCCGGCTGATTGCTACCTGAGGCAGATTACCCAAATGTAATGACTGCAACAGTGAATACACTCGAGCATCTACATTTATGGTAAGTGTACACAACTGTACCTTTTTCACCCTTTGAGTTGCTGTATGGACATAGGGTTAGGGGACCTCTCGATTTAATTTGAGATGAGTGGGAAGGTAAGTGTGAGTCTCACAAGGAGTCTGTTGTGGTATACATCCTAAACCTCAGGACAAGGCTCAGGGAACTCATGGGCTTGGCCCAGGAGAACCTGCCAGAAGCCCAACAACAGAAAAATGTGTGGTATGTTAGGAATGCTCGAGTTAGAGAGTATGCTGTGGGGCAGCAGGTAATGGTTCTCATTCCTGTCAGACACAACAAGCTGCAAGCAGCTTGGGAGGGGACCCTACAAGGTGGTAAGAGAGGTAAGTGACGTTATTTACATGGTGGAACTGCTAGGCAGAGGGCAGGGGCACAAATTGTACCATGTTAACATGATGAAACCCTACCATGTTAGGGAGGCCCTTGTGCTGAGCATTTGCAGTGGATTGCAGGAGGAGTCTGAGGGAGATCTGGGGGCTAATCTCATCAGTGAGGCTCGGGCTGACACCTCAGTGGAAGGGGTAGCACTGTCCCAGCAGCTATCTCCTACCCAGGTTCGAGAAATCCAAGCAGTGCTGCAGGAATTTGGGGACGAGTTCACTGAGAAACCAGGGTGCACCCACCTGGGGCAGCACCAGGTGGATACAGGAACCCAAAGGCCTATTCGGCAGGCCCCTTATAGAGTGCCTGAGAGAGTCAAATAGACTCTGAGGGAGGAGGTACAGGAGATGTTGGAACTAGGGGGTGATTCAAGTGTCCAACAGTACCGGGGCCTCCCCAGTGGTGCTGGTGCCAAAGAAGGATGGCAGCACCAGGTTCTGTGTGGATTATAGGAAATTAAATAGTCACACAGAGTCAGATGCTTACCCCATGCCTAGGACAGATAAGGCCCTAGAGCAGCTGGGTGAGGCTTAGTATCTTACAAGCATTGATCTTACCAAGGGTTACGGGCAGGTGTCCTTGACTCCCAGTGCAAGAGAGAAGTCAGCATTTGTGACTCCTTTTGGCTTGTATGAGTTCACAAAGATGCCCTTTGGGATGAAGAATGCCCCAGCAACTTTCTAGATGCTGGTAGATCATATCCTAGCAGGAGCAGGAGGGTTTGCTCTTGCTTGCCTAGATGATATTGCCATCTACAGCCATTCCTGGCCAGAGCACCTTCAGCATGTCAGGGAGGTGCTGGGCAGACAACAGAGGGCAAGGTTGACCATTAAGCCGAGCAAATGTCAAGTGTGTATGGCAGAGGTCTCCTACCTAGGACATAGAGTGGGGAGAGGTAAGATAAGGCCAGAACCTGCCAAAGTGGAAGCCATTCAGGCATGGCCTGCACCTGTTACTAAAAAGCAGGTGAGGGCATTTTTAGGGACAGCAGGGTACTACAGAAAGTTTGTCCCCAATTATAGTACCATAGCTGTTCCCCTCACGGACCTGAGAAGGAAGAACAGGCCAGATAAGGTAGTATGGACCCCAGCATGTGAGCAGGCATTCCAGACACTTAAAGAAGCTTTGGGAGGACCCCCCATGTTAGCCTGTGCAGATTACAGCAAGGAATTTGTTGTGCAGGTAGGTGTTTCAGGCCATGGCGTGGGGGCTGTACTTAGCCATATTTCTTCAGAGGGGGAAGAGCACCCAGTGATTTATCTCAGTTGTAGGCTCTAACCCAGGGAGGAATGCTATGCAGCTGCAGAAAAGGAATGTCTAGCTATAGTGTGAGGACTGCAGAAACTTCAGCCTTAGCTGAATGGAAGGAAATTCACTGTTATGACAGATCACAACTCCTTAACATGGTTAAACAGAGCCAGCCAGCAAAATGCCAAGTTGCTAAGATGGAGCCTAGGGTTGCAAGCATATGATATGTCAATGCAGCACCACAGCGGGATTAGCAATGCCAATGCAGATGGGCTCTCAAGACAGGGAATGGGTTAAGGTATACTCAGATAGACCTAACCCTCTCAAGCAGCATTTCTCAAGGGTCACTTGAAAAACTAGCTTGAGTTCTCCAGGGGGGGGGATATGTGAAGATTCGGTGAAGATAGATGAAGACTGCCAGCCTAACCAGAGAGAATTTTATAGATAATTCTGTCACCTGTAAATATTAATGTAAACCACAAAGCAGTACTGATCAGGCTTGTTGTCTTAATGGTAAAAATAGTGTTACATGTGGAACTGAAAAAAAATGTAACAATGGTGCACTCTGCTGTAAGGAAGCTAAGTCAAGCATTTTATGACTGTCTTTGATCTTTAAAGTTGGCTGCGGCCAGACTAGATGAAGGAATTCTTGCTATTGTTTTAAGGCCAGATTTTGTATGCATTAATGTCCTTAATGGCTTTGCTTCCTGACCTGGTGTGAGCTTACTAAATAATGTAGCCTGTTAGCCTGGGAACCCCAGGAAACTGTGAAGAATGATGTTATGTCTACCAGGAATGTGATTTTAAAAACAGCGAGAATCAGAGAGCATTAAGCATTTTTGTCTTGACCATCCAACTCAGCACTGTCTTGCTGTATATGTAAGTTTATCTTAGATTTGTGTTTTCTCTTAGAAATAGCTAGAAACTGGAAAGATTAGACTGTGTTTTTCTGTGATGTCAGAACTGTACTACTGAATTATTTTAAGTATTCTCTGTGATCTCTGAACTTTTGACTAGCACTGTGTAGTAAAAAGTATTGTTGTGTGTTTTGACTATTTGTTATTAAATATTTTTAAACCTTCTCAACTGTGGCTGTTTTTGTAGAGATAATTTAAGCTCTTTAGAGTACCCGCATGCCTTTGGTAAAATTGTACAAAGCCACTGCAATAGCTTTAGCCGTGGGCTATACTACCAATTGGATAATAATATTATACAGTAATAATTGGACACCCTTTTAAGGGCCTTTGAGTAACTGATAAATATTAGTGGGTGGTGGCAAGTGATGCTACCTTTTAGACTGAGCAGAAAAGGGGCACAGCTGGAGAACATGTGCCAGCCTTCCCCAGGAGAGTCTGTGTGGTTATATAAACTCTTCTCAAAGTGTGTGTGTGTGTGCCAGCTACTTGGGCAGGGACACAATGCATTGGTTGGACAGGGTGCTGGAGGTTTTAGCTTGCCCACTAGGCTGAGATCTGTACCCTATAGCTGTGCCAGTGAGGAAGTCTTATTGGGGACCTGGAGAGCAAGGGAGCAACCAGCCCCTGACTGACTGTGATCTCTGTGTGCTCTTAAGGGAAACTGCACTTTACTGTATGTATTTGTTATCCTTACCTCCTATATGAGATGCCCGTCACTGGTGTTAGTGGTGAGGATTGAGGCTCCTTGATTGCTGGGCCAGGGCACGGGCGTCACATAACAATAGATGACAAACTCACTTATGAACCACATATTCTCAGTGCAATAAAGAAAACACACTTTAAATTAGGCAAACTATATTGTCACAAACTTTACCTGGATAACTACACTAAAACAAAACTTGCCAGTACATTACCCATCCCCTCCCTTCTATATGGTAGTGCCATTTTTACTAACCTCCACTCAACCCTTAGTAATAAACTTCAGTCCTGCTATTATAAAATAGCCAAATTTGCCTCCGGAAAACCGTACTGTTCACATCATTGCCAATCTTTTACTGAACTGAACTGGCTAGTGTTTTCCTATCATCTCCACTATACCCAACTAACCTTAGCCCACAAACTAATCTTCAGACCCAATGACTGCCCAGCACTCAACTCAATCCTACAAACATATGCTCCTACCTGAACACTAAAATCCTCTTGCAAGCAGCTGTTAACCATAACAAAACCCAATAAAAGAGCTGGACAATGTCTGTATTCCCATAGCATCACCAAATTATGGAGCAACTTACTGTCCCAAATAACTCAAATTGACAACAGAAAAACCGTTAAGACAGCACTAAAATCACACTGCCTAAATAATCCATCCTGCAACTGCCACACAAACAAACCTCCTTAAGGCAGCCCATTAACTAAATATTAGGATTGTGCAACATACAATAACCAGTCCTACAATCATTTTTTCATACGTAATGATGCAATATTTTTCCTTTACTCGCACTACAGATGGTACTGTTTGAATATTCATATTGTTTTACTGTGTAATTTTTATTCTATCAGTACTTAATGACTCCTATTGCATACTACTGTAAGCTTTGTGCTGTGATGAATTGTACTATGTTTGCCTCTTATATCTGTAACATTTGTTAAACTTAGATTAAACTTGTCAACTTTGTAATGCTTGTGGAGCTTTTCTCCCCTGACCTCCACTGAAAATGGGTTTCTGACCCAGTGGACTTTCCTGGTCAACAAATGTCAATAAACAAATAAATAATCTTTATTCCACCCCTGCACTTTAAAAACAGATCCTGGAAGGTATGTGTATACAGTAGAACTGTCAGTAATTCTAATGACACTTGAGTTTAGATGCTAGACTGTGTTCAGTCCTTATGCCAGGCACTTCCCTTCCTCTGCACTGTGGCATGAAGGGATGTGGCACTCATTTGGTACCATCCAGCAGATGAAACATTACACTAAGGTCCCTTCTGCCTCCTGAGACACCACCAGCAGATGAAATAGTAAACTAATGTCCTTTCTGCCTCCTGAGATACCACCAGCAGATGAAATAGTAAACTAATGTCCCTTCTGCCTCCTGAGACACCACCAGCAGATGAAATAGTAAACTAAGGTCCCTTCTGCCTCGTGAGACACCACCGGCAGATGAAACTTTACAGTAAGGTCCCTTCTGCGACACCACCAGCAGATGAAACATTACAGTAAGGTCTCCTCTGCCTCCTGAGACACCACCAGCAGATGAAATATTACACTAAGGTCCCTTCTGCCTCCTGAGACACCACCAGCAGATGAAACATTACACTAAGGTCCCTTCTGCCTCCTGAGACACCACCAGCAGATGAAACATTACACCAAGGTCCCTTCTGCCTCCTGAGACACCACCAGCAGCTGAAACATTACACTAAGGTCCCTTCTGCCTCCTGAGACACCACCAGCAGATGAAACATTACAATAAGGTCCCTTCTGCCTCCTGAGACACCAGCAGATGAAATATTAAACTAAAGTCCTATCCGCCTGTGCCACTTATAGTTCAGGTGGGTGCTGAAGGTCCAATGGCGGTTGGTAACAGAGTGAAGGATTTTCTCTTGCATCTTTACTACATTTTCTCAGTCACTGTACATACTCCCTTGAGCCTCTCCTGAAAAAAAGCACTGTAGGCAGTATAGGCTGCAGAGCTACCCTGTCAAAACAATGCTATCAAAAAAGTTTGTTCATCTTATTGCTTCTTATTTCAAGGCTATATTTCACAGTGATTAGATGCTATGTTTGATTTTATGTCAGTAGTACATTTTGTATTTCATTAACTATTTTGCAGCATTCACTGACTTTCATGATGTTTGTACAATATCCAGAAATTTTCTATCTGTTGTTAAGTTCCCTTAAAATATGCTTTATTAAAACTTTAGAGACAGAATTTCAGGTAAGAGGTTGAAGTGGAAGGAATATACCAGAAAGTTTAATTTGGAAAAACAGATGCATTGTATTACATTCACTTGTTAACAGTGGTAAATGCAACACAGTTATAAGAGGCATTGTTGCAAAGCAGAGTTTTTCTGTTAAACTATATTCTATCCAAGTGATTGGATTTGTAAGTAGATGTATTCAGACAGGACAAACTCTCCAGGAACTGCTAAAGCAGCTAAATGAACAAACAAAACAAAAATGCACAAGTTGAGCTGACACCACAGTGAGGAGGTCCCACATTAAGAATAAAATAAAGTAAAAACTAATCACAACATACAGAATATAAATATTAAAATGAAATAAAACAACAGGAGATGAACACTTTCAGCATTTGCCTTCATCAGATCTTAATAGAAACCACAGCATCTTCATTTTTAAAGAGTCCCAATATTGCTTCGGCCAATAAAATTATCTCCTTAATTTCCTCCCTTTCAACAGGGGTTTTAAAGGCATCTTGTCATTTAATCCAGGCAGTTTATCTGCCTGAAAATCCACTATCCAACTTGCTTCAATAGACTCAGTTCTGTTTGTCAGATCCCCACCCCTTAAGTTTTCAGGAACAATTTCCAATACCATAAAGCAAAAACTATGTCCAGCATGAACTGAAATGTGCTGAAATAAGGCATTAGTTCTATTACAAAGCCTAATGTCACTGAGATATTGCAAGATCCAGTCTTTGAGTGATCTGTTTGTCTTGCCAAAATAAAAACTGCTGCATGAGTCACATTCAGCAATGTATAACACATTTTTTGTGGAACCTCTAAAACCCCTGTTGGAAGGAAATTAAGGAGATAATGTTATTGGCTGAAACAATACTGGGACTCTCTAAAAATGAAGATATTGTGGTTTCTATTAAGTTCTGATGAAGGCAAATGCCGAAAGTGCTTATCGTCTGCTGTTTTATTTCATTTTATTTATGTTCTGTACGTTGTGATTAAAGTTTTTACTTTATTTTATTTTTACTGTGGGACCTCCTCGCTGTGGTGTCAGCTCAACAGTAAAGGTGCTCATCAGTAGATAACTGTTGCCGCAGCATATAGCTATATGAGACATATCCTGCCAAGGATATCGGACCTCCGGCCAGTGTACTAAAATTTTGGGTGCCTTTCTCGCCCACTGTACGTCTGCTCAAGCACATGACTGTGCTGTTGTAAGAACTACAGGCACCAAAATTCAGAATTTTCTTTCCATTAATATGCTTAGTCGGACATCTCATCTTCATAGTGGTTTCACTATTGGCGGTTAGCTTTTTTCTAAACTTTTGGGGGCAGTTAAGTACCCCTAGGAACCTTCCTTCCTTCCTTATTTGAAAAGTTACATTAACATGCAGCATTTGTCTGTCCAGAAAGAAAAATGTGTTTGTGGAAGGCAGATACCATATAAGGACGTCTACATGGCCTTGTTCTCCATTAAGAGTAGGCCCAATTCCTTCCTTGAGCTTATTCTTGATGACTGATGTCTGAAGATTTGACATGAGCTACTAGGGCTTCTGAGTCTTCTGCCATAGATCTCCTCCCTCAAGATAAGAAAAAGTGAACATTTTCAAAAGAAGTTTCTAAAGAAATTTGTTTGTAGACCTTTTTTCAGAGATCTGGAACAGACATTTCCATGGAAGAGGTTTTGCAGCCCTCAGGCCATCAGTCTAATCTACATGGCCTTCTGATGAGGCTGCACAGAAAGCTGCTAAGACCCAGGAACACTGTGTGTCCTGTCAGACTGGACTTCAGGCATCTTTACGTTAGAAGGAAAAGCCTTGGCATAGTATGTTACAAGGCTGATGGAGGAGTTCATCAAATTCTGGTAACGGAGTAAGTCACCAGGTCATTGATGGAGGTCCATTAATCTGATTCTTGCCCTAAAGCTATCAAGCTAGAGACTCCAAAAAAAAAAAATCTCAGAAGGCTAAGTACGTATTTTCCTCTTTGACACCTTGTCAGAGGTGCTTCCAAGAAGACTGGTATAATTTTGCCCAGGTACTTTTTAAGGCTATACTGTCTTTTCAGTCTTCCCTCCACTATCTACCCAAGCAAAAAGGAAGAGATATCCATCTTCCTCAGAGAAAGTAGTAGTCTCTCATTTTGAAGATGAAAACCCCGACACTGCTTCACAGCTCTTTTCACTCATCCCTGTGAATCTGAATATAAGGGCACTCTGTCCTCAGATTCCCCAAAAATGAAGGAATCTCCTTTTACTCTGACACCATATCCAAGATGAAAGAGTATTTTTAGTTAGAGGGAAAAGAAGTCTCTGAGGTGTAAACAAAGATACTACGACTTGCTCAACATAGATTCCGCAAAGCCCTTGGGTATCTCTCTAGGTTTAGGAACTTTGGAGAATATTGTCAATGCTATTTCTGATTCACAACCCCCTGCATTAAGAAAAATAGACAGATTTTTTAAGGTTCCAGACTCTTATAAATTTCTGTTCCTAAACCCCATTGCTGACCAAACTATAATCTCTGTGGACAGGACCAGTACTAAAAACTGTTTGCTTCTTCTAACCGTGTGTCGAATGAAATAGACATTAGGGCCATTGGCAGGTGTGGCAGAAAGATCTATGCCTCTTCCACATTAGCTTTCAGAGTAATTAACTGCCAGACAAACATGGGGAAAATACTTTGCAGACATGCAACAATCTATTGCTAACCTTCCTGTTTCTGACATTAAAACCAGTTTGTCAAGCGTGGTCTATTATGTCTCTTAAGTTACCAAACCTTGTCTAGATCTGTTCTCCAGGGTCTTCTGAACTCCAACCCTGTTACCTCCACTGTTGCTTCTCAAGCATTGGCAATTGTCACTGTAGCTATATGTTCCTGCAACAGAGCAACAGTGTTGCAAAACTTGTTTTTTTGATTCTGTATAAGCCCAGTGTTTGTGCTAGGCTATTCTGCACACAGCAGTGGTGGTTAGCACTGCCCTGTATAGGTACAAACAGTATCAAGTTAAAATGTCCCTTAGAATAGCTCTCTCTGCAATCTTCCATAGTCCCCCGATGCTCTAGGAACATCTGGGTTGTATACAGAGCAGTATGGTCTTGCTGGATAGCTGTAGTGTACACCGAGTATAGCACCCATTCTTCATCCAAGTGCTATTGTTCCAGTCCAGCTAAATATCCCCACTCTTCTCCCTGGTTAAACCTATAGTAAAAAACCTGAAACCATGTGTAAGCACTTTCCTGCTATTTCTGTGGCCAGCCTGGTAGAGATGGGCATCCTCAGGCAATGCAGCAACTGACTAATGTATACTGGCAACCACTTAATCCTGAAACAAATAAACAGTATGTGAGAGATGTAGTTAAACCATGAAAATTGAGAACAACTCTCACATACTGACAAATCAGATGACAAACGGGTTGTCAGTACACGCACATCATTTATCCCACTAAATAAGATCTCGACACATAAACCTACATATGTGGATGTACTCACAAGTAAATTACTGAAACCTTAGAGGCCTCCTATATGCTGTCCTCAGAAACCAAATGCAAACAATACCAAGCCAACACCAACCGCTACACTTAAAGATACACATTGCAGTGTTTCCACATGCAAGCCCATAAGGTGAAACACCACACATTCAAACATCTTGGTCATAGTAGACTCCATCATGAGACACACTGATGCTCCCCCTCACCAGACTGAATAAGGAGATAGTTGCAGTTAGTTGCCTGTCAAGGGCCAGGATTTGTCAGATCACGCAGGCACTCACATCACTCAATTACAAGTACCAGCATGATTCAGTCATAGTCCATGTGGGTGTGAATGATGTTGAGATGTTCCTCCCTGGACTACAGTATGGAGATTGGTAGATGCAGGATAACTGTAGCTTCTGGTTGCTTGAGAGATCTATTAAATGTAGGCCCGAATAATATTGTACCCTGTACTATTTGTTTGGTTTGACTTGTTCTTAGGCTGGGGAGAGAGGGAATTTATTCCTATCTTCCTTTTTAAAACTCTAAAACTCTAAAAAATGTAAGCTATGTTTCTGCGGGAGGAAACAGAAGGTGCAGCACATGAAAATTGTACTGTATTTTTTTTTATTTTTTTTATTCTGGTTGCTTGAGTTCCAGTTAACGGAGAGTTTACTATATATGAAGAGAGATATGATGGGCCTGTCTGAACATGTGTCATAGGCTAGTGTGATCCTTGCATTGAGCAGCATTCTACTGTCACCAAGAATGATACCACAATACAAACAGAAACTGATTAACTTCAATAATTGACTTAGCTACTGGTGCTATTCCAAGGGGGTCTGGTATTTGTCAGCCTGGAATAACATGATCAACAGACCACACTGCTTTTCCAGAGATGGTCTCTACCTGTTACCATTAGGCTTTCAATTACTAGCCAAGGCATTAGCCCACCCTGATAGTGCCTTTTTTAGGTGGTGCCAAACCAACAGACCTACCAATGTAACAAATTCTTCTAATGCCAAGCTGAACGTACAATTGCTCAGTGCTAGCTGTCTTGACAAGACATTGTACTTCCAGGAAGCTCTCCTCAACCTGGAGAATGCTGATGTCTGTCCAGTTACAGAGACATGGTACAAGGCTGCAGAAATCACCCAGCAGTGCAAGGCTATAATGCCTATCACACATTCAGACAACCCTCTGAAAAGGAAAAAGAATGAAAGGAGGAGGTGTCTCCATTTACATAAAAAAATAATCACGCCTCTGGATTGACCAAGCAGGATGACTAACTTCAGGTACTCCATGTCCATCTGACAGTAGGAAAAATCCCCCACCATATCATCACTAGCTAAAGGCCTGCAACCATGCACCATGAAAACCAGTCCACATACTTGAAACTTCTAGAATCACTTACCATTCAACCCAACACACTACTCATGGGTGATTTTAATTACCACTCCATAAACTTGGAAACATATATGGCCACTAGCATGCAGGTTCAGAGATTCCTGTATTTGTCAGTGTGAATGCTGTGCAACAGCTGGTCTTCACTTCCACCAGGGGTTCAAATATCCTTGACATAGTACTCACAAACATGGGGGAGTGTTGCACCCCCCCCCCCCCAGTGTAGTATCCTCTGGTAAAATTAAATCATAAGTCTGTCTCCTTTGAAATAAACATAATGGTAGAATCCCCATCAAACCCTAAATAATTTTCAGAGGCAGTCTATGAAAATAGTCAACCCCCCACTTACTGACCCTTGTTATTTTTCACCTAGGGATAGAAAATTGGGTAAAATCTGGGTAAAACTGGCTAGGCTTGCAAGGGCTCTTGAGCCATTAGCCTAGTAATCTCCTGTGAACATATAAACCCATTTGTTGTGAATGATATGTGAATTTGAAAGGGAAGGGACAAGTAAATGTGCAGATATTTATAACATTCAGCAGGCATGACAGAGTTACCTCCGCAATCTGTGATATTTAGAGAAGAATAGTTGAAACCTGTTAAAAGGTGCCAAATCATTGAATCTGGATTTAATGAACTGCCAATTATGTTTTATTTATTAAATTATACTCATAATGTAGTGAAATAATTTGATAAGGTGTTTTCCAGATCTACATGTTTATTACATTCTGCAGTAAGATATTAAAAACTGGTCAGCCACGGTGGTGCAGCGGTTAGTGTTGCTGCCTCACAGCAAGAGGTTCTCTGGTTTGATCCTCGGCTGGGGTGCCTTCTGTGTGGAGTCTGCATGTCCTCCCTGTGGTCGCGTGGGTTTCCTCCAGGCACTCCGGTTTCCTCCCACATCCCAAAGACATGCTGTAGGTGGATTGGACACGCTAAATTGGCCCTAGGTGTGAGTGTGTGTGTGTGTGTGTGTGTGTGTGTGTGTGTGTGTGTGTGTGTGTGTGTGCCTTCTGTGGAAGGTTGGGTGCTGGGCTGGCAACTCAACACTGTAAAACTCCACTGCCAATCATGAGCGGACAGGTGATCCGCTGTGGCGACCCCTAACTGGGAAAAGCCGAAAGAAGAAGAAGTAAGATATTAAAAACTGTAGGAGCAGGTTTGTCCTAAGCAAATAAATGGTGCCAGAATTGTGGATTGAAACTGCGTGTGAAAAAATACATTATTATATTATTTGGGAAAGTCATCTACCCTAGGGAACTACCATTTTGACAATATGCCTCTTAGAGTTGACCCAGTGGTTCAGGATTCATAAGAAAGTTTGTCTATATATTATGTGGCTTATAAACAAAGAGATTGTGTATAGATCTAGAGATGTCATTGTCCCCCTATACCCAGCCTTCATTAGGCGTGTGTCTCTCTTGACATATGCAATAAGTGGAATGCAGACAGAGACATCTTACTAAAGCGATGCAAGGCCTGTACAATATGTCCTACCTGGACTGCATCAAAAACCTGTCACTATACTTCGTATACTACAGACTGCTAACGGATAACTTGTGTCTTGCATGTAAGGCATCCTACAACACAATACTGATGGTCCTGCTATATGTCAGCAAGTAATGGTTTCAGAAATACTTGGTCCAGGGATTTAAACCTCTCCTGAAGCATCAACAGAATGGTTTGGAGGGACAGATGTATTTCACAGAAGATACCATTGCTGTGGAAAGGACTTCCCATCCATGATGTAAAACAAAGCAAAGGTGATTGCAAGAGGTTGTACAATATAACAAGAGACTTCTTAAAATGGGATAAAGAAAATGGTAGGCTTTGAGGAAGAGAGTTATCTGAGTGGCAAATACACGTTAGTTAATCGAAATGGAGCTGGAATGAAATTTCAGAAGAAAGCTATGTAATAGTTTACATCATGAGTGGGTAGAGATAAAAAAATGGGTCAAGGACACTTAGGATGATAGTGAGAGGAAGTTGTTGGTGTAGAGTGTTTTGAATAAGAGGCATCACATAGTCTTAGCATTATGTGCTGTATTATGTGGATAGTTAGAGTAGAAGAAAACAGAGGGGAATTTACAGTGTCCAAACATCTTTTAACTTGATTCCAAAACACTTAAGATGTTCTTCATCTCACATTGCTGCAGTCCTTACATATAGGTAGTCCGCTGTCCTCGGTCGGCCCGAATACCAAAGTAGTAGGCTGACGTCGGTCATGGGCGCTCAGAACTGACATCAGAGCGTCAGGGTACAAAAGCGCATGACCGAAGTCATATCCTCAGTCTTTTTTGCCGCATGGTCCGATGCAGAAGCAGCGTTGCAAGTGCCGTTCGGCGTTCTGAAATTTTTCGTGTTGGGAGTTTCAGACCGAATCCAAGTTTACCCGTTGGGGAATATTTTGATTTTTTCTTGCCTCAGTTATTTACCGGATGTCAGAAAAAGTGAATAATTGTATTTCTTGTGGGAAACAGATACCGCATAGGGATTATCATTCTTTGTGTATTCCTTGTTTGGGTCCTGAGCACGGTGTCGCTTTGTGCTAGGTTTAATAAGGTTAGATTGCACTAGGCTGGTCTTCGGTGTAATTATAATATGCCGCCGGATCCTCCACAAAACTGTAAAACCCAGACAGGATGAGTCGGGACGCCGGTTCTTTAGAGTGGTTCCAGCGGAGGCTTCACTTGAGTCTCAGGGGAGACTTTGATTTTGCAAGATGTGGCCTCTCAGGAGGCAGGTCAGGCTGAGGGGCTTCTCAGGTTACTGTTCTCCTTCCCTTCCTAAGGGGTTAGGCCTTCTCCTTCTGTTTCTAAGGCTTCTTCCAAAGGCAGGACTGGTTTGTCTTCTTCTGGTGTCAGTCCTAGTTCAGCAGGGTCTGTGCCTAAGATGCACATGCTTAAAATGGCAGAAGATTTGATTACTCTGATTAGAGGTTCTATGCGGCCTCCTGATAAGAGGCCTAGGGTGGAGCGAGAGTTGGAAAGTTTGGATCAGGCCTCTGATGATTCAGAGTCTTAGACATTCAGGATTTCACTCCTTATTCTGATTCTGATGCAGAGGATTCCACTCCTTCTGCTTCTCCTCCAGAGGATTTTTCTTTTTCAGAAACACTTCATTCTATGAGGGAACATTTTAAGTGGGAAGGTCAGGATTTCTCTGATTCACGGAAGAGGCTTAGGGAATTTTTGTTTTTACCACAGCATAGACCCTTGGCTATACCCCCTGTTTTGGATGTTGTTCAAGATGTGTTCTCAGAGGCTTCCCTTAATCCTGATTCTCTGCCTCCTGCGCCAGTTAAACCGGATAGGTATTACAGGGTGCCTGAGGCTCATAAATACCTCTATAAGAGTCCTAGGGCAGACCCAGAAACTATTAGCCAGGGACCTAAGGGTGTCAGGGCCTCTGTTGTAAAAAATCCAGTTCCTCTAGATAAAGAGGCTAGAGTTTTGGATAGATGGGGTAAAAAGGTATATACCTCTTCTACTTTAGCAATGAGGGCTTTGAATTGCCAGTTTCATATGTTGAAGTATCAGAATTTTCTCCTTACTCAATTAAAATCTAAGGTGGATGCTCTGGCAGAGGGCATAGAGTGTAAAGAATTACAGGATTTGGTACATGTCTCTGAACAGGTGGGTAAGCATTCTTTACAGTGTGGTTTTGATGCTTTACAGGCCTCTTCCAGGGTGGCTGCCACTGGTTCAGTTCTTCGCAGGCACGCCTGGCTTAAGGATCAGAATTTGTCAGAGCATGTTAAGACCAGGATTTTGGATGCTCCTTTACAGTCTGAAGTTTTGTTTGGTCCACCTGTGGAGTCAGTCTTGAAGAAAATGGAAGACAAGGCTAAGTCTATGCAGACTGTTAAAGATTTTTTGCAGGTGCAGCCTCCAAAGTTTAGTAGAAATTGGCCTACTAAGGGGTGGGCGTATCCTTCCTCTGATTCTCAGTCTAGGGGTAGATCTAGGCATGGTAGGGGCAGAGCTCAGAGTACCTTCAGGCCTAGAACATGGAGTTCACCTGCACAATCTTCGGGTGAGGGCAGGGGCCAGTCCTTTCGTAAATAGGCCCAATGACCTGCATTTTCAGCTGCCAGATTCTTCTTGCCTGGCAGCACCTTTGGGAGGAAGGTTGGCACTCTTCAAACAAAACTGGCTTTTAATCACCCAGGACAAATGGGTATTGGACATTATAAACCAAGGTTACAAGTTTTATTTCCATACCTTGCCTCCTTTCAAAGGCATGCCAGACGTTCCTCCTCAGCAAAGGCTAGAGGCTCACAAGCAGATTTCTTTACTTCTTCAAATGGGAGCTGTACAAACCAGTTCCTCTGTCAGAAGTGGGCCTAGGATTTTATTCTCGCCTGTTTCTAGTACCAAAGAAAGGGAACACGTGGAGACCGATTTTGGATTTATCTATCCTCAACACATATCTGGACATTCCAAAGTTCAAAATGTTGACGTTACAACAGCTTTTACCTCTGCTGGGCAAAGATCACTGGATGGTAACTCTGGATCTCAAAGAGGCTTATCTTCATGTTCCTATCAGGCCCAGTTGCAGAAAGTACCTGCGTTTTCGGGCTGGGACTTTTCATTATCAGTTCTCTGCATTGCCCTTTGGCTTATCTACTGCACCCAGAGTGTTCACAAAGGTTCTGGCTCCAGTGATAGCCTTCTTCAGGTTAAGAGGAATACAAATTTATCCTTATTTGGACGATTGCCTGATTCTGGCTCAAGACAAGAACGAACTTCTTCATCATCTGCGGTATGTGATGGCAGTGTTAAGGTGCCTAGGGTATTCTGTGAACGAAACAAAGTCCAGTCTAGTACCCTCTCAGGACGTGCTTTCTGGGTGTGAGACTGAATACAGCATCCCAGATGGCCTTTTTGACCCCGGACAAACAAAAGAATCTTTCTCTTTACTTCCATCAATTGTCTCTTCGGTCCAGGCTGACTGCAAGGACAGTCCTTCAAGCCTTGGGTTTCATGGCATCTTGTATTCTGGTGCTTCCCAATGCCAAACTGCATATGAGGAAGCTTCAATGGTATCTCAAAAATGTATGGACACAACACTGCCAAGATCTGGACACTGTCATTCAAATAATACCTTGCATTCAAAAGGAATTTTTGTGGTGGGCTCAGGAATGTCACCTAAACAAGGGACTCTCTGTGACCCGACCAGAGGCGAGTCAGATTCTAACGACGGATGCCTCAGACAAAGCTTGGGAAGCACATCTCAATGGAAAATGGGTACAAGACACGTGGCCTGCCAGACTTCAACATTTGCATATCAACTTGAAGGAGATGTTAGCAGTCCAATTTGCATTGATGGCTTTCAAAGATTTACTTCTCCCAGGACAGGTGTTGATTCAAACAGACAACACAACTGTCATGTGGTACATCAACAAGCAGGGGGAACACATTCGTCTCTCTGCAGGCAAGCAAATTTTTTGGTGGAGACTGCTCTCAGTTTACAGCTAAATCTTTCAGGCAAGGTTTCTACCAGGAGCACAGAACTCCTTAGCAGATGTGTTGAGCAGACAGATAGTGGATCCCCACGAGTGGAAATTGGATCCTCATGTATTTTGAAAGTTGACAGTGTTATGGGGAACTCCAGACATAGATCTGTTTGCTTCTCCACTAAACTACCAGTTGCCAAAGTTTTGCACAAAATGTTTCATCCCACAGCTTGAGGGTGGATGCTCTATCATTCAGTTGGAGCAATCTTCACGTCTATGCCTTTCCACCTCTGCCTCTCCTCCCAAAGGTACTCTTGAAGGTCAGACAGGACAAGCCATCTATGATTTTAATAGCTCCAGATTGGCCTCGACAACACTGGTACCCACTACTGAGAAGTTTGAGCCTCCATGGCCTTTGCCTTTGATTCCACACCTTTTGTCTCAGGAGGGCAATCACTTACTCAATGTCAAAATTCAGTCTCTGCATCTAACAGCCTGGCATATTCTGTTCTAGACCCTGGAGGGTCTCAGCTTCCACAACAAGTTTTGAATGTTATTTTGGAGGCCAGAAGGCCTAGTACAAGGAAAGTTTACGCCAATAAATGGAGGAGGTTTTTTATTTGGAGCAAAGCAAAGGACTTTGATGTTTCCAAGCCTGATTTAAGTGTTTCTCTTCAATATCTTACTGAGTTATTGGACAAGGGTTTGTCTTTCTCCTCTATAAAGGTTCATGCTGCAGCCATTTCTGCTCACTATGACTGTGACCCTCCATTAATCTCTCATCCTTTGTTTAAGCAATTTCTTAGAGGGGCAAAGAACATAAGACCCCTGCTTGGGATCTCAATTTTGTGTTGGAGAAACTCACTCTACAACCTTTTGAGCCTGCAGCTACTGCCGAGTTGAAGTTTTTATCATGGAAGACTGCTTTTTTGTTGGCCATTACCTCTGCGAGAAGGGTTTCTGAATTGCAGGCCCTTGCAGTTGAGCCTTCCTATTTTTCATAAGGATAGGGTATCTTTAATCCTACCTTTATGCCTAAAGTGGTTTCTAGTGTGGCCTTAAACCAAACTATTCATTTGCCTACTTTTTAACCCCAAAATAAAGGGGAAAAGATCTTGCACACTTTGGATATTCATAGGCAGTTGCGTTATTATTTGAGCAGAACTAAAGGGTTCAGGCAGTCTCAGCAGTTGTTTGTTTCTTTTGCTTTGGGTTCTCAGGGAAAACCTGTTTCAAAACAAACTATTTCTAAGTGGATTGGTTTTTGTATTGCTTTCTGTTATTCCCATCATGGTACGGAGATTCCGGCTGGAATCAGGCCTCATTCCACTAGGGCTACTGCCACTTCTACAGCCTTTTTAAGGGAGGTTGCTACTAAAGATATTTTGGAAGCAGCTACTTGGAGTTCAGTGCATACTTTTTCTAGACATTACCACCTTCCACTTTATTCTAAATCTAGGGCTGGATTTGCCACTGCAATTTTACAGGGCATTTTGGCAGCTCCCAATGCTTTATGATTTTGCCAACCTCCCTTTACCTCTGCTTTGGGATTCTACCCATATGTAAGGACTGCAGCAATGTGAGATGAAGAACATAGTACAGTTTTGTACCTACCATAAATGTAGATGTTCGAAGATCCACATTGCTGCAGTCCCTCTGCAGTTTGGAATGGTGGTGTGGTTTGGGTGGTAGTTACTGTTTGTACTTGTGTTTTGGAATTTTCTGTTTTGGCTGTGGCCTTCTTTTTAGGGCCTTCTGACATCTGGGGCAAGAAAAGACTGAGGATATGTGAAGCTCTGATGTCAGTTCTGAGCGCCATGACTGACGCCAGCCTAATACTTTGGTATTCGGACAGCGGACTACCCATATGTAAGGACTGCAGCAATGTGGATCTTCGAACATCTACATTTATGGTAGGTACAAAACTGTACTTTTCTTATCTACCAAACTTAACAGTAATCTTTGGATCACTTTTGAGTGATCAGAGAAGGACTTTGTGCCAGTTATTATTTAAGGCATGTCATAAGTATCAGTTTTGGCTCTAGTGCACACTTATTTTAAATTCACTAGTGTGTTATAGATTTTGATTGCCACCGAGTCTGCAACTTTTAAGAAGTTATTTAGCATTTTGAATGAAAAATAGTGTGTTACTAAATTGTGCTATCAGCAAAGTAGATTTTGAATCTGTATGCTTGTAAATGTTTCACCTCCCAAGCCCTTGCTTACACTTATCAAGGGTACCATATCTTGTCAGAGATTTGGGATGCATGGCTAGGATTAAAAAGGCCCTACTGGACTTTAGCCTAGTAAACAGCTATGAATTTATGAACCCATACAACAGATCAATTTCTAGAGGTATGCTTAGAAAGAAGAGTTTTTCTTTATTTAAAGAAAAAGTTCTGAAATTAATTATAATGTGGATGGCTTTAAATATTTTAAAGGACTACACATGGAAACTGGGGCAGTGATCACAAATGGCTTAAGCTAATATTTTTTTATTGTAGAAATGTTTAGTTTTAAAGGTCAGTCCACGAGTGTAGCAGATCAAGTTTCTTTTTGATACTTCTTGCATTAAAGTGACCTCATGGTGCCCTTCTTAGGGTAACTTAAGATGTTATTATTTTGATCATTTGAGGGAAATTGGAAGAGGTGTACTTGTTTTATGGTGAATGAGCTGAGACTGAATGAGGCATAGGAATTTAATCTGGGAGGTTAAAATAATATTATAATTTGGTGTATATTTAAGTATCATACTCTTTATACACCTTGTGTGTGAACTAATATACTGTTGTTGTTTAGTAGAGGTATATTCAGAAAGACATTTTTGGTGAAACCACAACAATGTATAGCCATTAGTTTTGTTGGATGATAAAGTAGGAGTATTAAAAATGTTTTAGGTACGAGGTGTAATTTATTCCTGATGTTTAGCATTAGTTATAGGATATAGATATTTTGGGTTATGGAAGTAAGACTTCAGAGTATTAAGGCACTATGAGATATCAGTGCAGCTGAGGATGCTGTCATACTGAGAAGGAGACTAAATATGTTGCAATAGAATATAAGTGGAACGACATTGGCGGAGTTCATTAAGTAAAAGAGGGGAATGGTTAAGTAGTGGAAAGGACAGGGACTTGAGTATATGACTGACTGTGGTCATAGCAAATATATGATGTGGTGTGGGAAAGTTGTATAAGTAATGTGAACCCAATGAGTGAGTGCATCGCTAGACAGAAAACCACAAGACTGTTGCTAGAATCAGCTGTAAATAGTCACACTGAGCTGAGTTCCATACTGCTCTTAGAGTAACTTTGGTGGTAGTACTCTGGAGCAGTAACAGTAAAAATCGGGACACTGAGCTACGTAATGTTTTTACGAGTATTTTGTCATGTTGTTGCTACCCTGTCTGCCATTTATTACATTGATTCTTTTAATGCTTCTCCCATTTCCTGAAGGGAGACACAAATAGAATGTGTAGCGTGGCAGCTGCTTGTTCACTGGGATAGCTTGTTTTAGCTCATAGGTCAGCTAAGTTGGGAGTGGCAGAGAAGTGCAAGACAGCAGAAGGATACAAAAATATGCAGACAGAAGATAGATCAGGAGCACAAGTGAGATTGGGCCATGAGATGTACAGCTGACAAAGGACTGCAGCAGAGGAGAAAGGCTTGCAGTTCTCTTGAAATGGTATTACCTGTCAGTACTTTCTCAGGTTTTGGACTGTCTGGGTCTCCTATCCACATGATGGCCGTCATTTTTTGTATGCATTTATTTGGAAACTTGCAGTTTTCTTTAAGTACTACTATTTTGAAGCACTTTCTCGTTTGTTCTGGAGTGTTCTAAGGAGGCTTCTAGTTTAATAATGATCTCCTATCTGTGTTGGGATAGGAAAGCCTTTTTTAATCACATAATTTGAAGCTGCATTTTTTTTTTACTAATGCTAACCTGTATGACTCAGTTTCCAATATTAGTTAAGCCATATCAAGTAAAAATAATTTCACTTCTAAACAAATTTCAAATACATTACAGACTTCTTGACCTAAAGCATAGGTAACCAGGACATACATTTATGATGGCTGCAGCACAGTAAGATCAGAAATGTGCATAATGTAACATACCTGCTGTTTTGCAGTAATGATGTTGAATCTCTTTTCCTGCTTCTAAGAGCGCAATTCAAAAAAAATTAGAACTCGCTGTGTTTTTGACACAGTAACATAACAGTTAGTGTTGCTGCTCACAGCATTGGTTTCTCCACTGTGGTTTTTGGATGTGCGTTCTTCTATGGGGATTCTGCTTGTCCGCACTACAGTTATGTTGGTTTTCAGTGGATGCATCAGTCTTCTCCTGCATCCCAAAGACATATAAGGTAGGTAATTGGCAGTCCTCCAGAATAGCAAATGACGTGTGCATGTGTGTGTGTGTGTGTGTGTGTGTGTATGTATGTGTTGGGGGGTGGTGAACATCCTGAAAAAGAATGACATCCTATCCAAGAGAAGTTCCTCTGCCTTGCACTGACTGAGACCCAGGATAGGTTTTGGCTTGCCCATGACCATAACCTGGAGTAATTCAACCATCATTAAATCAGTAAATGAGTGAATAAAAGCTTCTTGTGTTCAGACTAATTTAAATATGTTCATTAGAAAGAAAATGTTATCAGAAAATTATTGTTTTGTAAACAGTAGCCAGTGTCCCTTTAATGGACTTGAAAGCCTGTTTGTATTCCATTAGAAACACCTACATTAGTGAGGTTGAAGAGTTATTCATTTTGGATTTCTATCAAATAATCGAACAGACAAATTGACAAACTTCATAGGGGCGCACCCATATCATCGACAATTCAGTCCGTTGAACCATTCTGACTGACATCACATTTTAGTAGAGATCAGGAAATCTGCCCTTTTCCCCACTGTAGTGTGATCTTGGAATTGGTACATATATATATATATATATATATATATATATATATATATATATATATATATATATATATATATATAATTAGAAGGGGGTGTGGGTGGTACAGAGGGGCTTGCCCCCTGCAGAAGCAGTTTTTGTGGTGTATGAAGTTGTAGTCTTTGTTTGAGTTTGTTATAATGGACTGAATTGCCGAGTATATGGTTTTGACCATATGACATTCAACAGTTTGCCGTTCGATGATTTGGTAGGTATCCATTAAATTTACAGTGTGGTAGATAGTAGAGAAGTTTATAATGACATGTCTGTTCACTAAAAACATATTGTGCATCTCTGGATCCTGTGAACATACAGTGCTTTATGTCTAATGTTTCATGCACTGTTTTTTGCATTGAAACAAAGAGGTAACCATGCAAATGGTTGCAGCAAATACCATGTTGCATGGAGACATACAAGGCCTAATGCTATACAGATTGTAGCTTACAAGGAGGTAACACCCCTATTCCTAAGAACCAGAACCATCCCCTCTAGTAAGTGTCAGTGTTTGATAGGCAGTATACAAAATGGGCCTGGCCTACTGATATTGCGATGGATGGAGTGCACGTAGTGCTTATTTCTTGACAACATTATTAACCATCAGTCATGGAAAACATTTAAAAAATAAGTATGTTTATTCATTCATATTTGTTTACCAGAGTTGTGCACTGATCAGTATTAACTGATTCAGCTTCAGCCCAGGTGAAACACAAAACATTCCACAAGTTGAGAAAGGGGAACTCCTTTGCCAATGGCTGCTCTGATCAGTTGGGATAGAAAAGGAGACCTTTTTTGGCCCAGAAGAGCAGGCAGTTCATTTTGGCTGTCACTTTGTCTATGTGGAAATGGAAGTTTAGTGACTGATCAAGCCATAATCCAAGGTATTTGAAGGTGGAGATTATCTCTGTAGAACTGTTGTGTAAGTCAAAGATAGTTAAAGGTGCTTTGTGAATTTGCTGTAGAGTTCCCAAAAACATAGTTTTGGTATTGTTGGGTTTGAGAAATAGTTTATGGTTTAGGAGCCATTAGTAGAGTTCATGTAGGCCCAACTGGAGATGGCACTGAATATTGGTGTGAGAGTGACCTGATCTGTAAATGACCATGTCACCAGTAAAGAGGATAAGTGGGAGATGGAGAGGGTCACAAGGAAGTTTGTAAATGAGTGTGGAGAAGAGGACAGGGGCAAGAAAGGATCCTTTTGTCGCACCTTTGGGAATAGGTACAGATTCTGATTGGGAGGATTCTATTTTAACTCTGAAGTGAGTGTCAATGAGGAAGGTTTTAAATCAGGGAGTGCAGTCTGGGCTGATACCAATCTCAGTTAGTTTGTTTTGGAAAGGATAGTGGTTAATGAGGTTAAATGCCTTTGTCAGGTTTATAAATAGGGCACCTTTAAGGAGGCCACAATCAAAGTTTTGCAGGATGTCATCATTTAGGGACCAAAGTGCTGTCATGGTACTTTGTCCAGGGCAAAATCTATGCTATTTGGAGAAGAGCAGACAGTACTACTAGAAATGGGTCCACTACGAAATTTCAAAATATCACAATCTCAAAATTCATAAACTTGAGGCCAGAATCTCAAGATTGTGAAATCTTGAAACTAAGTAGTGAAGTAAAAAAGAAAACATGTGAAACCATGTTTTTGCAGGGGGCAAGCCCTCCTGCACCCCCCACACCTCCTACAATGTAAATATATTAACTCCAAGATCATGCTACAGTGAAGATAATTGTAATGTTCCCATTCCGCACTTTACACTGATGTGTATTACCATTCCCTTCACTGTAGCACAATCCAGGAGTAAGTATATTTAAGTTGCAAGAGGTGTGGGGGGTGCAGGGGGGGCTTGCCCCCCTGCAAAACATGGTTTTTACATGTGATCTTTTTTTTTTTTTTTTTTTTAGTTCACTTCTTAGTTTCGAGATTTCACAACCTCAAGATTCTAAACTCGAGTTTATGAATCTCGAGATTGTGGCATTTTGATATTTAATGAGAGGTATCTTTTGGGTTAGTTTTCTTTCTGGGGGGTTAATTAGAGCAGTTTTCCAAATCTGTGACATGATATTTTGTGTGAGACAAATATCTGTGTGAGAGGAAGATGTAGGTGATCTCTGTTTTGATGTATAAACCAGGGGTTTTTGTTGTCAGATGCAAGGGGGTGTCCATGGAAACATTTTCAAGTATGATAGAGACTTATATGGGATATATGCATTTGAAGTGGAAAAAGGGAGTGAATGGTGGTGAGTTCGACAGTGCATGAGCTGTGGGAGGTGTGGAGATTGCTGATGAGAAATTGCTAAATTATTTAAAGAAGTCTTCTGGAGAAAGTTTTGTTGTACCACACTGAATGGTGTCTGTAGATGAGGTATCATGAGGAGGTTTTCTTCTGTAAGAAGATTATCCTGTTTCCAAAAGTGTTTGGGGAATGTAAGAGGATAATTTGTTTCTTTGTTTAGAGATTGTGTTTTTGCCTTCTGATGGACTTCTTGGCTAGGTTATGTAAGACTATAAAGAAGGTGTGGTTGTCAGTTATGGGGAGTTGTTTCCATTTTTGCTATGCCTAATTTGTTAGGGTTAGCAGATGTTTGTAATCTCTTTATTTGTAAAGATTTAAAACTATGTTGTAAATATATAATTATTCTTAACACCAGACCTACTAAATTACCTATATGAATAGAATAAACAAACCTTGTCCTTGGCTCAGATAGTAAATAAGAAAGTAAATAATAGTTACCAGGTATGTGGTCTAGGAGACAAATGAGGAGCCTAGCCCAGTTTCCCAATTGCCACAAAGCACTGTCTGATTAAGCGACTTGCTTAAGGTCACACAATAGGCAAATGGAGGCCAAGGGAATCAAACCTCGTAACACATGAAGCAGCTCATTGTCAGCTCATAGCCCTAATGCACTTTGCTAACTACCTGTTTCTTAAGTTTTTGTTTGTATGTTTTTTGCACCTGAATACAAATTAGGGACATCTTAGTAATAGTCTTAGCTTGATATGTTTTTAATTAAACTACTATAGTAATTCACATTCATATTTGTAGCAGTAGGTTGCTTTATTATTTTTTCTTTCTTTTGGACTCTGTGATGGGCTTCTACTTACTGATGTCAGTCCAGCATTTGAACATGCCCAGGTTGAGAGGTAGCATTAATCCTGAACCAGTGCATCTGGAACCTTGGCATGACACTATTTAAAGCTAATATAAGGTCATGGTATCTTCACTTCTTGTTATATCTCACCTGATTTCATTTTGATCTTTTTTCCCAGTTGGTATGAATTTAAGAATATTACTGTTTTCTTCCAACATGGGCCAAATAGTCGCTTTTATTACAGAGTTGGTAATTCCTTGATGTGTAGTGAAGTCCCCAGCTATTCCAGTTAACAAGAGTAAATGTGGACAGATTGCATCATAGCACTTTCATTTGCACAGAATTTAATTCTTGTATTTAAGTGCAGCACAAGATACGAATTATTGTGTTCATTATGATAACAAAATTAAAAGATTTAAGACCACAGATTCTCTATCCCACTAGAAAGCATTCCCCCTCTTGCTTTATCTAAGGAAGATATGAGGCACCCATCAATATTTTCAAGTCCACTGCTAAATTCACAGTGTTTAATTGGGTAATGTAGCAAATATCCATGTGGTAATAGTGTTCTGTCCATTATAAAGCAGAAGTTTCTGCCCTGTTAAGTTATTTCTACAGTGGAGACTTGCAGTCTCCACTGCTAAATTCACAGTGCCCAAGTGGGTGATGGAGCAATTAGCCATGCAGAAATAGTGTTCTACCTCCGCTAAACAATTCTGCCGTTTAATTATTTCTGCTTTGTAAATATTCAGTGTTCAGTGCTAAATTCACACTGCACAAGTATGTGAAACAACATAAAACATGCAGTAATAGTGTTCTGCTATATCTAAAGCAAAGACTTCTGCCCCGCTATTTTTTTCTGCCTTGGAGATGCACACTGCATGTGTAAGAACCTACAGACATTCCTAAGCTATTATAGCTGTTAACTCAGAAGTAAACAGGCTTTCACAATTATTGTTAGGGTCATAGGAAATTACTTGGCATGCTGTCCAGGAGACCATTAAGGAGCCTAACCCAATTGCTCCAAAGCACTGTCTGGTAAAGTGACATGATTAAGGTCACACAGTAGGCAAGTGAAGACTGGGAAAATCAAACTCTGTACCACAAGAAGAAGCTGATTAACTGCTGATAGACTTAATCCTCTGCACTAAATGCATTATGCTACCTTGTGCCTTCCCAATACTCTCTAGATGGTTCACCTTCAATAACTTCCCCTTATGCCCTTTCACAAGGAATCCCCTCTTGCTCCATTAAGTCTCCTAATTTTCAGTTAGAAGCATATGTCAAAATCTGTCTACTGTGTTTCCTGCTTGATCCTTCCACCTGCTGTTCTCCCACACTGCTCTATTTTATATAATTTTATATAGGTAGTATTCTTGCTCCTTAACTATACAACTGCAGTAACTTCTACTCACAAGACCTAGCACAGTTCATTCCTGCCTGTTCAAATCTACCTGCTTTTCCCAAGATATATTTTTGCTCCTTGCCCCACAGGCATTGTGATCTCTCAGTTGAACTCTCCTCTCTAATTTAAAATAAAAATCTCTTTTTCAAGTTGAAATAAAAATAAGACCACATCACTTTAGAGGCTGTCTTACCTCTGTTTTCCTGCTCAGTGGCACAGTGTATTTGCAGACTAGTAGACTCTCACTGCTCACCCCCTGTCCCCATCTCCAGCTTATGTGGGTTATGTCCTTTGCAGCTAATCATACCATTCTCCAGACAGTCACATAATACTTGAAACGCATCTTTCAGCACACTGCAGCCTTTCCTTCACCATTCCCACTACCTACAATCTGATGCACTAATCCACACCACCACACTACCATACAGCGAACTTTACTGAAAAGCACTACTTTCACCTCACACTGTTGCTATCTGAACTGAAGTCCTACTACTTCTGCAACCCACTCTATCTCCTTCCTTCTTCAAACTCAACCCTCATCTAAAGACACAACATGTTCTTTCATCTTCAATTGTTCCATCTACTACTACTCCCTGCAACAGTCCACCAAAAATAATAAAACATTTGTTACTAAACACTCTACTATCTCCAAATTTCTCAAATGCATACCACTTCGTAGACACTTACTTACATGTTGGACAGAAAAACTGAAGCTCCTACCAGTAATAAATACACAAGCCCTGTCCTTACCCCAGACCCTCTGTCATTCTCAGTACTACTGTCACTAAATATTTTACTGTACTACAACTCACTACTGCGGCCGTCACCACTATGTTAGCCCCACGTCCAAAAACCTGCTGTAGGTGAAGTTGTGTTCCCTTAAATTGCCATTAGGTGTGTGTGTGTGTGTGTGTCTGTGTGAGTGAGTGAGTATATTCATCCTGCAGTGCATTGGCACTCCATTCAGGTTAGTTCCTTTATTTTACACAAAGTGAGTGTCGGATAGGCTCCAGCTCCCTTGTAGTTCTGAAATGTATTCTATGGGTAATCAAAGAATGAATAAAGAAAGATCACTCATAAATAATTATCATCAATCTTACAGTGTTCTTATTAGAAGTATATATTTTGTCTGGCAGTTGATGGAGAGCCTGTGATCCAGTAGCCCAGGGTTTGACTCTGTCAGCCTCCATTGCCTAACTGTGTTACCCTGAGCAAGTCATTAACCCAGACAGCACTCCTGAGCTGAGTCTGAAAAAAGTCTATGGAGAGCAGTGCTCAATCTTTGTAAACAATCACAAATAAAATAAACTACAGTACTGTGGTTTTTATTGTTACAGCAATATTTGCATTATTTGACTACTGAAAAAATCAGACTAGATAAAGAACTAACACTAGTGAGCAGAGGTCCATTTCTCTTACTTGTGCAAGGTTCTCTCAAAGATATAGTTCATACACACTTAATAGGGTATTGTTCTGTGATGATCTTAAGAAGCCTTCATTCCCAGTTGTGTACAAATAATCCCCCAGAGATGGGCAGAACAAGGACATTTTGGCATATTTATTTATTGCCTCTGTCCACAGAGGGATGAATGCTGAATCTGGGGTGAATTTGTGGTTTCCTGTCCATTCATCTAACTATAGACTAAGCGAAGCACTTTGTTTTATGTGGAGTAGAAGACTGTTCCATAAAATAGTATTCTCAGTGATACACACCTGTATCTCCAACATGTTCTATTTATTTTGCAGAAGAGATTGAGATCCCATGAGTTGGTGTTCATACTACCACTGAACTTGCAAATGTGTAATAAAGATGACCAGATAGGGTCTGCTGAGGCTCTGTACATGAGACAGAGGTTGCCTTTTAGTAGACTGTAAGATACCAAGAAGAGGTACAAGGATTTCAGACATTCTACATAGCTTTTGTGATTTAGGGCCTTGATTTTTTTAGTGGGATAGCATAGTGTTCACTCCATTTCTGACAAGTACATATAGAAGAGGGCATTATATGCAATAATCAGCTTAATGAGAGCAGAGCACAGTGGAATAATTAGATTCCTGGACCTGGACACTATACAGTGTGATATAAGCTGTTCAGTGAAAAGACTCTCTTACAGTAGTGGATATGTCATGATCAAAGAACAGTTCATTGTCAACACAGGTTCCCAGATACCTGACTATGGGATCAAGTTTTAGAGGTGTGTTGTCAATGTCATGGTTGCAAGACAAGTCATGCTTACCAAAGGCTATGATTATACATTTCTTGGCATTTAGTTTTACTTCATGTTTTTGTCAGCAGTTATTTGTTTGTAAAAGGCCTGTAGACAGTGTTGGCATCCTCTGGGGAGTTTATGATGGCACCAAGTTTACAGTTATCTGTAGACTTGGTTAGTCATGAACCCTTAACATTTGCTTTGACCTCTTAGAATAAATGTCAAATAAGTGGCCCAAGGATTGAACCATGAGGTATACCACTAATGACAGATCTTTTGAAGGAGGTAGAGCCAGCCATAATAATTTCATTGGTTCTGTTTGTGAGCCAATTTCCTATCCAAAAAGTTGCAAAGAGATTTACCTTTAGCTGGAAGAGTTTAGCTATAATATCTGAGTGAGGGATAGTGTCAAATGCCCTTGTAAAGTATAGCTATGCAGTGTGTACTAATTTTCCTTCAGCCATTGCTTCAGTAACCTTATTAAAGAAATCAAACAGGTTATGTACGTAGGATCTGCCATTGACGGATCCAAACTGGCTTCACTTTAGAGTTTATTGGTTGCCTATGTCCTTATTTATTAACTCTACAATGATCCTTTCTATAACCTTAGAGATAAGGCTCGTCAGACTTATCGGTCTATAATTGTCAGTCTGTTGACACCCTAGCTTTTTGCAAGAGGACGACTGTTGCTGTCATCCATTCATTTTGCACAAAGCCTATTTGGGGGCTGATATTGAATAACCTCTGTAGGAGGTCTGACAAGTCACATGCAAGGCTATCTAGTAAGCAGCTTAGTATGTTATCAGGACCATAGATGTAGTGTTCTTGGCTTTAATAGTGCCTTGATGATTTGTTCGTGTGATACTTTAAGGGAGAGTAGATGCAGGTATGAGATCTGGGAATGTAGGAGGGGAGAGTCTATGTGTCAGTCTGTAAATTAGCTATGTCCTCTGTGTCTGAGTATGTGATATCCTTTATCATTAGTTCTGTACAGTGCTGGCCATTGTTTCTGACATTTTTAACATAGTTAAGGAAGGCTGTGTGGTTATCCTTCTCCTGGGTTGCTATTTTTACCTCATATCTGGCTTTAGTTGATTTGATCAGGGTCATGAGAGTTATTGGCATCTTGAAATTTAAATTTATTTTTACATGCATCATTTTCTTTTCTTTTTTAAGTTAGGGCTACAATATAAGGGTTTAATTATAAATTTGGCATTATTTTTACTATTGAGTGTGACAGATGTTAATGTTCAGTGTTATTAAAAAAACAACTCAAGAACCCCTGTATGGGCTATCTTAGAGGTTGCTTACAGATAATTTAATAAAGATGTTTCTTGTTAAAAAATATAATTTATAACTTAGACAATCATACATTTATAGAAATGAAAACAAGCCATATTTTTAGTTGCAAACCACTTATAATCTTCCAGTCATTGTCAAACATCACACAGCTCATTCAAATCCTGCTTTCTTTTAAACCTCATTCCTTCTCCAAAACATTATTCTGCATGTTTTATTCCCACAATTCCCATTTTTTATGTAATTTGCTCATACCTCTTTCTGAAGATGATGATGTGTCCATGCAACTATTTACACATACAAAGAATTTGGAGGTAAAGAATTATGCAGAGGCAGTGGAGTCATCAAGACTGAATGGGCTTTTGAATTTAGCCAGATCATCGTTCGGTTTTAGTACATTAGTCTTGACATAATCTTTGAATAGTGAAATACTAGAAGATGCTTCCAGCTTTATTTTAAGGTAAATGCAAATGATTTCTCCATGGAGCAAGTAACAATTGGTTGGAAGCAAAGCTTTATCCATATTGATAAGGACTAAATCCAGGATTTTATCTCCCCTGATTGGGGCGCAGGCTAGCTGGTCCAGAAAGTGTGTATTAATGAAGTACAGAAATTTCTGGGCTTACATTTTAGAGGATGTATAAGTCTCTCAGTTAATGCCAGGGTAGTTGAAATCTCCTAGGAGTTAGCCATGTTATTATTCAGTTTTAGTAGATTAGCCTTGGCATAATTTCTGAATACTAAGGTATTGGAAAATGCTTTCAGCTTTAATCTTAAGGAAGATGTGAATGATTTGTGGCCCAATTTGACCAGGAAGAAAGTATCACTGCAGCAGGTTATTGCACTTTCCTCCCAGCAGATGGCCTAGAACATTCCTGGCACACTTCTTTAAAGTCCTCATTGCAGGCATGCAAGGTCATCAGTGTGACAGTATAAGTCTTTAGTTCATAATAAGACCAGGATTGTTAATAGCTTGCACATGGGTACTTTATCTGGCCTGTAATCAAGTAGTATAATGCCTCTTTGGCAGTTATTTTGAAGGGTTTAAGGTGTGAAGGGATACTTTGGTAGGTTCGGAAACATAAGTATGTCAGTAGTTGCTGACAGCAGAATCAGATGAGGAACATTTCCAAACTGAAGCCTGTGTGGTAATCATCAGTTGGATATATGGGACTCCTACAGAATTTCCACATGAGTGACTCAAGTAGAAGTGTAACTCTGAGGTTTATTCACTAAGAAAACAGTGCCCCTTGAAGAACTGCAAAACACAGCTGAGTCCCCATGTTATCGTCACAGCACAGATGTCTCTGATTAAGCATATAGTTTGGTTTTGCTTTTTCCTTAGCAATTTTTTATGTTGGGATTTCCTTCACTTTATTGAGGACTGACTGACTGTGTTTTAACTGCCCAAATACAGCTGATCGATTTTTTTACAGTTTATTGTGTATTGAAGAGTAGATAGTTAGCCAGTGTGTGATCACTCTGTTTGAGACCCCAGTGAGTGTTAGTGAGGAGTTTATACTTACCTTACTGACATGCAGCTGGGGGTTATTATTTATGGATTGTAGGGGTGGTATGTTGTCAGTCAGTTGTGATCAAGCAGTAGTTTTCTGAGTAAGTATATGTGAAGCATTCTGAGATTGCTGCCCAGTAGCTTGCTAATGATAAGCAAGTAACAGTGGACAAACAGTCCTTGTTCAGTGACTTACAAATCTTTTATTAACCCTGTAGTTTGCTTTCTTCTTAACACAATGTTTTGGGTTAGTGCTTAGCAACCCATGAATGATAAGCAAGGAGAAAATGGACTACTCCTATTTTATTGCTCATTGACAACTTGTGGCTCATCTGTTCTTTAATTTCAGAGCAGGTCAGAATAAGGTGTGAGAGGATGGGCAAATGTGAGAATGGAGGAATAGTGACTGGCCTTAGATGGAAACTATATGGAAAACACACACACACACACACACACACACACACCATAACAATCATGATCTGTAATCTGTAATCCTTTTGAGGTGTACAGAACACTTGGCTGATTTGATAAAATGTGACCATCTCTTGATGACTCCTAGTTTAGTGTCTTAAAAGTACTGCATGAGCACATTAAAAGGAGGGGTTGTCTTAACATTCTGAGAATGTCTTCTTGTTTTGTGCATGTCAGAGAGATTTAGCTATGGGTGATGATGAGATCAGTATGATGAAAGTGTCAGCAAAATTATCCCCATACCTCCAAGTAGGAAGCTGTACCCTTTCCGTACTAAAAATATACCTCTGTCATTCTCAGAAAGCTGCTTCCCATATGCCCCCACCCACCCAATACATTGACAAGTGAACAACAGTATAATAGTAGCACTTGTCTTGCTACCAGCACCATCTGCTGATTAAGTCAAAATAGATGAGTGCAGGTTGAACCTTGATCACATGCACATTCATCCTGTTCAGTTAGTAGCTTGTCGTAGTGGTAAGAGGATAGTTATTTTCTCAAATGCTGAGTGAATTGCCACTGCTCTTTCTCACAAAGTGTCACCTTTTCATAGTCAGATAGCTTTGGCTTCCTAGATCACTCTCCATACTGTCTACCACCAAAGGCTGTGTTGCAGCTTCTGGCCACCTCCAAAGTGCAAAGGGATGGCGCCCTAATAGTAGTACCAGTAGCCCATGTTTAAGTAGTAGGCCTAGTGTTGGTGGATCTGGCTGAAGAATGTAAAAGTGACTAGCCAGTGCGCACCACCTCTGTGGTGTGGCAATGCAAAGGGACTCTAGGGATCACTCTTGTCAAATACCAAGGGAATACTTTCTCAGATTTAAGGAGTCCAGGATAATGCAAATATGCAAGTGCAGTGATGCATGGAGACTCCCATATTAGGGGTCACTCTTGTCAAATGCCAAGGGAGTACTTTCCCAGGTTTAAGTAATCATGGGATAAAGCAGATATGCAAGTGGAAGCCCTATAGCACAGTGCATGTAAAGACCGTCATAGACAGCACTGTGTGCCGTGGTCCAAACTTGTAATGGGGGATGTTAGGTGCATATAAAAAAGTTGTTAGCAGGCATATATGACAGTAAAATGGAAACAGACTCTTACTTCCCATTGTATTGTAATAAGATAGAGTTACCAGAAAGGGATGCCCCATGGAAAGTAGAGTCCCCCCAAGAAAAAGGGGTACACGATTCCACTCCTGAAAGTCTACATATGTTGAGGAATTTGGTAAAAGATTTGAAAATAATGTTTTACTCCTTCTTGTTTTGTTTCCCTAGTTCCCGGTTTCTATTGTGGTTTTTTTTTGTTCACCGCAGTTTTGAAGTATTGTAGCAGTTTGCATATGCAATATTTCTAGAAGGCATTCAATTATGTCAGCAGTTCTAAAGAAAATGATACCACTGCATCTTATGCAAATGTCTACTGTCAGCAGTGCACAGTGCAGTTTTAAGCTGCTTTCTAATTGCAGTACAGCTTGTCAAAAATTTCAGAACATATAGTTGGTATAAAGTAAAACATAAAGAAACTAAAACATTAAATATGTATCTCTGGAGTAAATTAAAGTAATTTATCATTTGCATTTTTGGTTAGCTTTCAATAATTTTAAATATGAGGTTGTAATTCCCCCAAACTGCCAATTGCATGATAATGAAGTTATCACAGTCTACATACCATAAGAATCCAGATCAGCTACTGGTAGATGACAAATGTAAATGGTTAGACAGATCTGTTACTTTTCAACTGCTTAATGATTTATTTACTGTGTTTAACTTGCTTGCTGTTGCAGGACATGGCTTACCAGCTGTTGGCCATTCATGCAGGACTATATGTGAAGCTTCTTTTGACCTGCCGGCTTCCATTCAGCTCTTCATCTCGCCATGCCAAGGAGGCTTGTGTGCCTTGCTTGTGCCAGTATATTGAGAACGCTCATTATTCTGCATCCTGAGTTGGTATTGCCTGAGAACAGAGTCGACAGAGTTTTGTTGCAACAGACCAAGCTTGCTGTCAGAGATTCCATTTCCTGTTGTCACATGATCCTGAGTGACCTAGGAGTTAATTAAGAGATGCACTTTATAAATGCAGAAGTGATATAAGTGACATTTACAGGTGACTGTCCATTGGAAACAGAATATGCTATTTTGTAGTGATTTTACAGTCAAACATTTTCTGCTTTTTTCTTCTTGGATTATGTATATCTCACAGTGTTGTTGCTCCCTCTAAGGAAGTAAGAGGGACTTTAACTAACTACTGCTATTTGCACTCCAAAAGTCAGCAAAACTACAGGAAAAGAAAAGAAAAATCAGAAGTCATATTGCAGTATGTAGACTTGCTGACTTCTTTATTCCTAAACTCAGGGTAGCTTGCATTCTGAGTTGCAAAACTGACACGCAAAACACGACCCCTTTTCTTGTATACATGCACACAGACACAGAGTCATACAGTCGCAAACTCATAGGTCAAGTAAACTGTTTGAAGGGAGATCTTTGCAGACCAGTACCCTTGGTTTGCCATAATCTAATTGATTTGACAAATGAACTGCACACTCCACAATTGCACAACACAAATTCTGACTTTGGAACTTCTTTCAGGGCATGTTCATATGTAGACTTTGGAGAATTATCTCCTAAGCCCATGCGAGCAGTAGCATACCAGATACAATGCTAAAAATGCAGTAGTTATCTACTGTGACTGACATTTAAATTGAACTGGGAATTTTTTTTCACTATTTTGTGTACCCCCCCCCCCCCACACACACACACACACACACACACACACACTCAATCATTACCAGCAACTTCAGAAAGCACTTTAGATCAAACTCTGAAAAGTCAAAAGTGAAAGTGTTACCTCCTTCAGAGAAGATGCTTTAATCCTTCCTCATTCTTCATCTGGGGAGATGTGTACACTAAAACAAGTAGTAATGTGTCTTAGAGGGTATTAGTACCTCAGGCTTTAAAGATAAATTTGTATTTTTTAGAAGGTATTCTTGCAAAAAAATATTTTTTGGTCTTTACATGGTCTCTTTCAGTTTGAAAATTAAAAAAAATGTTTATGCAAATAGTTGCCTTCAGATGACATATTTTGTAGTGTCTTTTCCAAAAATACAAGCAAAATATTGAAAATTGTTGCCTTTGTACTTTGCATGTGAATCATGAATTCCTGTTTATCTAAAATGTTAAAATATACATCACTGGTTGGTATACTGGATCAACATCTGGACTTCTATTTGTATTTTTACGTAGCTAGATGCAGGAATGGACTTTGTGAGTCAGAGGTCCCTATGATGAAAGAGTTGGGGCACATAGTGATCATTAACTGTTCCTTGGATGAGAAACAAGATGGTCCAGCACAAGGAAGACCTGTAGTGGAGACAGGATCCTGAGTTTTGGCCAAGTCATAATTAAATGAGTGAAAGTGTATACGTCTTCAGGTCAGAATAGGTGAATTCTCGAGATTGCTGCATACCTTACCCTCTTCAAACTGCTAGTAGGGGAAAAGTGAAAAAATGCAGTCCAGTAGCCAGGAAAAGGTGGAAAGGAGCAACCCTTTACATACTGTGTCTCCTCCTTAGTTGTGAGCATAGATTTACAACCTTATAGTGGCTCCTGGCAGAGGCAGGAATTTAGAGAGAAACAGGTATGCATCCAGCATATGGAATGCAAAGTCCTCTCAGAAAGTGGACAAAGACCTCCACTGAACAAGTGTTTGCAGCTGCATATGAGGTCACTTCATGTTGCCCCAAACTAGTGTTATACCTCCTAAATGTCCTGAATTTCTCAGCAGAATGTCCAGATTTTTGCCTCATATTTTTGGTCTGCTCCTAATAAAATTTGTGGTTCTCTGGCAAATCGAGTATTGAAGTCAGTAAATAGTGACAGACATTTGAGTTTCAGACTTTTATATCCTTCAAAAGATGCATGCTAACACAACACCTTTTATTCAGTTTATAAGTGCGATATTTAAAATTAGTCTGTATTTTTAGGCCTTTGTCCTCCCATTATTTTTGGCTTTGTCCAGATTTCTTGTGCTAAGAGGTTGAGAGGTATGGCCCGTACCTAAAGGGGCAGCACGGATTCAGAAGAATCACAAGCAGGATCTGCCATGGACTAAAACTAGGCAATTTAGCAAATAAGAACTACAAAGCAAAAGCAAAAAACAGACATAAATGTTGCACTATAGGCTAATGCTGAAGAACTAAAAAAAGTTATATGTGTAACAATGTGTTCCTTGCATGCAGATAAAATACTCATGTTAGTTTGTTAGTTTTAGATGAGTAAATATAATTCCACTTTAATTTCATATATCTGCAGTTCAGCTTTATTTTGAATTTATACTACATGGCTTTATCTTGTGTGGAGAAGCTTCTTATGTGGGCCTGTATAGTTTTCTTATTAAGAATGTGTAAGAGGAAAGCTCTTCTCTTTTAGGCCTTTGTTGAATGCTAATTCTCTGTGTAGGACATACCGTCTCCATATGTTAAAGCACCTTTAGAATGTGGAAGAGTGCTGGCTGTGTGTGCCACAAGTATTTCCCATGGTGCAGGATGGGTCTTTTTTTTTTCTTGCATGACTCAGTACATTATCTATGTAGTGTAGTCTCTACCAGGATTTTACACAAGTAGCTCAGTTTTGCTGAATCTCTTTTTAATGCAGTATCATCCCTCTGTGATGCTTAGTCCATTTATTGTGTGGCACAGGCTAATTGTTTTGTAGTTATGCTTGTTTTCTGCAAAGTGCCCAATTGTCCTCTGTGTTGTACAATGCTTTCCATGTGAGGCAGATCCTTTTTTATATAGTGCATATCTGTTATCGTTGTGACTTAACCTATTCCTACTGTAGCATAGCAGCCCCTTTATGTGATGAAGTAGCCCCTCTCCTCCTGTATAAGAGTGATCATTTTGCCTCTGTGGTGCAGTCTTTTGTCTGTATAATGTGACCCCCTTTTTAATATGACATGGTCTTTTCTCTGTATGACATAGTGTCTCTCTTGTATGATATGGCATCTTGTAAGTGTGGTGTCAACCCTTTCTTCATTTTAGGCAACCTCTTTCCTGTATGACATGGCATGTTCCATGTTTGATGAGGACCCTTTCCTGTGGTGCAAGCTGACTTTGTTATTAACACTACTGCCTACATGTGTAATACCATCCTTTATGTGGGTAGTACAGTATTTTTCCTATGTGATGTAGTATTTTGTCTATATGGCAGTCTCTCTGCCCTCTGTGGAGCAAACAGTTCTGTCTGTGACAGAGCCCATTCTTTCTGTGACATTGTCCCTGTGTACTACACAGCTTTCTAATGCCACAGAACCATTTCCTGTTATGCACTTTCCCCCATTCATTGTAACATATCTCCTTCCCTATATGTAACAGTACTTCTCTGCATGGCACAATGGCATACTGTGCAGATATGACCCTTCGCGCATAATAGGTCCTTCCCTTTGTGACCTTAAACTTTTTATGTACAGTATAGCTCTCTCTGCCTTATAAGACATTGCTTCATTGCTGTGTGGCAAAGTCTTTTCTGCATGGCACCTCCCCACCCTCTGTGCACACCCCTTCTGTACATTAAATAGTTCTCTGCCTTTGTGCCACAGCTGTTTGTGTGTGTTGCACTTTTTCCTGTCAGATATACCCCTTCTTTATGTGTCTCAGGCATTTTCTTAAGTGTCGCAACCTCATGTATGTGTGGCACTGTCCCTTCCCTATACAACAGACATTTTATGTTAAAAGACTCATTCCTTTCTGTGTGTGGCATGGGCATTCTCCTTTTCTGGTGTGGTGTGGCCCCCCTTCTGTTTGTGGCACAGCTCGTTTGGAATAACACATCCCAGTGCAGCACAACCCCTTTCCTGTTTTTGTCAGACATGACACACTTTTTCTGTGTGTGGAGAAACACCTTATTTTTTATGCTGGATAACTAAGTCTTCATTCCTTGTATAGGACAGGTGAAGTAGCATGATAACAACTTCTCTGTGGAGCACTCCCTTACCTGTACAGGGCATGTCTTTCTTCCTACTTTGCTTCTCCTAGACAGTATTTTTGATGTGCATAGTAATTGTGTGTGTGTCCAACTGCCTATATGTGTATGTGTGCATAGTACGTATGTTGTTCATATTCTTGGTTACTTTCTCTAAATGCTTAGGTTTTTACATATTTTGACAGGAATGGATCCCATTCTTAAGTCAAGGCATAATTAAAGTTTGTGAACTCAGTTTTGCTGCAATCTTTGGCATTTGATACGAGCACTGTTTTCAGCACCCGCAATGTAACCAGAAGTACCTTTTGTTGCAGTTCATAAGGAATTATTTTTATCAGCAACATATTTAGATATGTTTGAAGATTGTTTTTGTATTAGTCAAGTTGCTACAACTACAACTGGAAGTGTCTGTGTATCCTTATTCTGCATTGCTCTAGTTTCTGTTTACAAGTCCTGATATTTTACAAATTTATGTCTTTCAGTTCATAAGACACTCTAGTCACTGGGTGCAGCAATTTTAATAATCATATCTATTTCTGTCTTTTTTCCCTTGGCCTACAATATCCAGTCTGTTTACCTCTACCTTCTTAACTGCTGGTGCGGGGTGGTCCCATGTAGTCATTACTTCAGCATTTTCAACAGTCCCTTGCAGTTCATGTTTCCAAAGTCTCAAGCTGTCTCAATGTTGTAATGTCTACAAAGCTTCTAGTGTAACAACCTTGCCACATTGTTATGTCTTTCAGTATGGAAACTTTCAGCCATGAGTATATCAAACCCTGCAACAAGATGTATTAACTGTTTCTAGTTATGTACTGCAAAACCTACATTTGTCAGTATCTCCTGCCTTTTCTGTAGAGTTTATGAACTGACTAGTACGTAATTCACTATCTTGAGCTGCCAATACTAACCTTTCATATTTTGATTTAAATTTACCATGTCTAAGCCATTTGCACAACAACTCTTAGTCAACACATGCCTGTTCCAGCAATATATATATATATATATATATAAAAAGATGTGTGATGACAATCTGAATGATAGTGAAGTTTATGTAAAAACTAATTTGTCTTATTATAAGAAGGCAGAACATATAATGAACTACTACTGAAAGGATTTAGACTAGATTATTTTTTCAAAAGAAGATGTAGAAAAAATGTTTGAATCTAGCAAAAGTAGTATTGCTAGATGATATTGCCTTCCTAAAACACACAAAAGGTTATCTGTCCCTCCAGTATGACCTATTGTGGCTCTCCAGTATGACCTATTGTGGCTGCTATTAATTATATCTCCCATAAAACCAGCTGTGAAGTTAGATTCTTATGTTAGAGACTCCTTTGATTTTTCTTGAAAAAATAAAAACTATTGTATGGAAAGAGAGTAATTATTGGCTGGTAATGGACGTGAAGAGTTTGTACACAAATATTAGCCATCAATTGTGCCTAGAGTCAGTTAAATATTTTTTAGGACACAGCCCAATGACTAGTTATATAGTTGAATTGTTACAATTTTGTTTAGAACAATATTATTTTGAATTTAATGGACAGATTTTTCATCAAATAAAAGGAACAGCGATGGGGGCATCTTTTGCCCCCATGTATGCAAACGTGTTCATGGGCCTGTTTGACCAAACATATTTAAGTAGAATGGAATTTTTTAAGAAATATGTGGTTAAATATTTAAGGTTCATTGATGATTTGATTTTCTTATGTGATGGTGGAAAATCTCAGGTGTCAGAATGTTTTGCAGATTTGCAGCTTTGGTATTGGTTTTGATGGCTTACAAGTGGGAAATAAAGTTTCTTATTTAGATATACAGTTACAAGGCATTATAGGACAAAAAATATTAACTAGAGTTCATAGGAAATTTCCAGAGGTAAATCATGTTTTCAATGGGGGGAGTTGTCACCCGGAACATTTAATTGAAGCCTTACCATATGGGGAATTTCTTAGAATAAATATATAGGCTAAATAGTGATGACATTTTTATGTGGAAAGATCTAGAATTTGCATGTGCCCAATTTTTAAGTAAAGGACATAAGTTAATTAATGTAGAATATTAAAAATCAGCTGCTTAAAAGTCAATAAGTCAATATAGATTAAAATAAAAATTTATGGCAGAAAACGGCAGCTAAAAGCGAGCCAAATTCAAAAACGCTGATTTCGTGATATTGTACCTCTATACGGTTCTCCGTAACAACCTCTGTTCATGTTACCTCAATCAAACGAACAGAATTAAACCAGTCAATTCTTTTAATGGCAGCAAACTTTGCTCCAATCCGGCAGTATTCACTTCACTGACCATAAATATCAAACGAGTATATTCCAATGAACACCAAGACGTATACGATCAGTATATAAAACATATATTTATTGTAATACAGACATACGGCTAGCACTTTCACCCGTAGGCTTCATCAGGCCATATATAATTAATTTTATACTTAAATTAATGCTGACATCACTTCCTCAAATCAATTAATTAAAAATATATATATATATATAAAAATCAGATAATTTACAAAAATACATACAATATCTATTTCTAATCAGAGGACATAATAAAATTTGCTCTATAAACTAATGTTAATAAACATTCCTATAACAAGCCTACATAAAAACACTGTATAATACCTACACTAAAATATCGGAAGATTATAATGTGACTTCCTATATAAACTGCCTAATTTCAGTAAAACAGTTACCATAAATAAATCATTATGAATGATAAATCTGTACAATATATTAGTCTTATATGCGCTACATAATATTATTATTTATACACTGAAATAGCATGTCATTTAATTAATATAACTAATATAACTCCATGTTAGGACCTTAAAATATGTATATATAATTACTAAAACATATACGATGAAAGAACATATTATTTAATTAATATAACACCATATTAAGGCCCAAGGTATGTATATATAGTTACCACATACTTCAATAACTAAAATGTCTTAAGAAATGTCTTTAAAAATCTAGAGCATATAAACTTCATACAGACTATTCAGAGTATAAAGTTCATACAAATTACTGTTTCTTAATTTTTATTTTTATGCATTAATTCTTAATTTTTAATTTTTAAACCCCTACCCTTTAAAGTAGGTTTAATAGGAATGCAATCATTCAACCCAGGTTTATGATCGGCTCTGAGTCTTATTATCCACTTACTTTCATGCTGTTCTGTAATGTTACGTATAGGTCCCCTTCTAATGGTAGGATAATTCACATGTAATACCAAAAATTTAAAATTATGTTCTATAGAGGTACTAGCCACATGTTTGGATAGAGCATTCTTATCTGAACCTATCCTAATATTATACAGATGTTCCCTGATTCTTTCCCTAAGGCGTCTGTCAGTCTTACCCACATAAAAAGATGGGCAGGACTGACAGACTGCCAAATAGACAACGTGTAATGTGTCACAACTTGCTGTACAATTAAATTTAAAGTGTTGCTGTGTAACAGGATGTACAAATCTAGCTGACTGATCTATAGCAAAGCAATAACCGCACTTTCCACAGGGTCTAGTATGGGGCTGTAAATGGCGTACATGTGTCCTTTGATCTAACCTATTAGGCCCACAAAGCATTCTATACAAATTTAGCTTATTCTTAAAGATAAATTTAGGTGTTTCTGGATATTCTGGATATTTCTGGATTCACCTGTAACAGGTCCCAATGTTTCATATATGCAGACTTAATTTCTTTAACATCTTGTGTAAAATGAATGTTTGGTGTAATTGTGTAATCTATAATATTGTTCTTTTCACCCATATCTTGTTTAATACTTTGATCCACAAAATATGGATAAGCACGATTGGCTCTATAGTTTTCAAGATCCCCAAATCCTGAACATATTTCACTTTCTTTATAAGACCTTTTTAAAAACTGTTGTCTAAGTTTCTCCAACTCCCTATTGTATTCTTGTGCAGTAGGGTTCAGCCTAGATACCCTCATTGCCTGGCCTCTAACTACATTTCTGAATACGTAATACCGAGGGGACTGCGTATATTAAAAATGCCAACCACGGGCAACAGGTATCCAGAACTTTTATGTCAATGGCAGAAGATAAATATAGAAACGAGTTTGCAATATATGACTTTACTTAATAAATATTTTTTACCTGAAGAAGAGAACTTGCGGGAACAGATTATTAAACAACAAGAGACAGTACAGTCTATGTTCCCCAAGCATGTGTCTGAAAAAGCTGTCAAAAAGTTATTGGACAATGTGTATATGTATGAAAAGAAGCTGCTTGAGCAAAAACAGGGTAAAATTAATAGAGATACAAAGGATTTTGTGATGGGGCACGTCTTTACTTGGCCCAGGGAGGAAAAGACTGTTGTTAATAGTAATTCTAAAGATTATAAAATGAAAAATAATATAAGAGTAATAAATAATGATAGGGATGTAAATACCATGGTAACAAAAAAAGTTAAAGAGAATATACCAGCAGTTTTGGATATTATAGAACCTGATGCTGGTAAGGTACCAGATAGTTCTATAAGAAGTAGCAAACAGATAACTACCATAGCCTTAGTACATACCCTATCAGATGCTTCTAATGATTGTGAACTCATATCCATTGATAATGAGGGCACACCTGTGGCATCTTTTGATGTACAACAGAACCAAGAGAATTTGGTAGTTGGAAAAAAAGCTACTAGTAATAAAATAGATGGTAATGATATGGTCCCTTTCCCTATAGGCGTACAATGGAGAGGGGGAGGGAGGAACAGGTCTATGAGTCGAGGGAGACAGAAAAGAAGGATTATAGATACCGAACCAGTAGGTCCAACGTTGAAGAAAATGTGGAGCAAAGAACTGACTCACTAGTCTGGAATATATCCAGTAAGGTACTTATAGAGCATGAAATAGAAGTTGTAGAGAAAGGTCTTACCTTCATACCCTCTACTGTTAGTGATATTACTGAATCTATAATTGACTTGAAATTATTTGTTAGAAATATACAGTTGAAAATTGAGTTTGGTACGACTAACATAGGACCTTATACTAAAACATATAGGAAGCCTAGCTCCTATATACCTCCATTACATCCCCTATTAGAAAATATAAACACAAAACTAAACTAGTAAACAAGTCGGGTAGCAGCAAAACCAATGCAGACCAGTAAAAGCCAAAAAGATTTAATAAGATTAAGCGCTTTTCGTTTGCTCTGTCAGCAAACTTCTTCAGACAACAAAAGTAATGACATTGTGAGTATATATACATTTTGCTCTGGGTTAATTAGTTGATTAATCAATTAACTTACAGAGGCAACCAACTTCTCTAATTACAGAACCATCCACTGACAGTAGTAAAATACTTATGCAAAAATATTAAACAGCATTCACAACCAAATAGTGGTAGTAATAAATCTAAGAATAAAGGGAAATTCTAATAATACTAATAGTTATGGTAATAGTTGATATAAAAATAGTAGATATAAGAAAAACTATATATCTATATATATTATTTATATATACTAAATAACATATATCGATATGTGTCTTTTTTGTGTATAGAACATTTCTTATATATAAGTAAAACCATACTAGAGTAGATTTCAGTGTGAACATTCAATATAAATAAATCAAACATATATCAACAATTCACTTTACAGCTTCTCCTATCTAAAATATGCTTATATCTAATTCATGCTAAAACCAGATGTATATAAAAATGAATAATAATTTAGAATAATCTGACATTCTATATTAATATATTTTCCTAAATTCATCTTTCTAGACTTTTAAGCTTTAACACACTGCTCAAACTACAGGTCTCATTTATACCTGGTAGATTAGATGCATTAAGTCTAATCTGCCAGATTAGTTCCAGCTGTTCGAGTTGCAATGGTGCAGGACCACCTCTAACATCGAGCTCTGGCTGGTCTATAACTAAAAATCTGAACTGATGTCCAGAAAATTCTGCCACATGTTTAGCTAGGGCATTGTCTTGTTTGTTCCTGCTAATGGCATATGAGTGTTCATACATACGGTCACGGAGTCTCCTCTCCGTCTTACCAATGTAAAATGCCTGCATCCCTGGCATTTAGCCAGGTACACTACCATTCTAGTGTTGCAATTGGCCCTACACTTCAGTCTATATTGAACATTATTTATTTCAAATCTGTTGGATTCAGTTACTAATTTTCAAAAATTGCAATTTTGGCATTTGTACATACCAGTTATTTTTGGTTGTTTTTTCCGGCGTTGTTCATATAGTACCTTCAAATTCCTACCCTTCCTAAATATAGTGCCCGGGTATTCATTAACCACTCGAATAGACCAACGCCTCTTAATGGACATGAAATAAATCCTTCAGTAAACCTTTTAGGCAATCAAGCGAATGTAGCGCTAACTTTTAATCAATGTGTTCCTACACCATTGAGCGCCAACATGGGGACTCAGCAAGGGAACAACAACACAGCACTGAGTGCAAATTTGGGCATTCAGCAAGGGAATAATTATTCAGTGTTTCCTGATCTCTCAACTTGGTTAGCAGAGAGATTTTCATTTAATATGACCTCTCCTGTCATGGAGTGACAGTCTGGTGGAGAAGGAGGTAATAACAATCCTGTTTTTGATATTGTTTCACATCTTAAAGTTTTTGATAACCTATTAGTGAAGGTTAAAAAACTGCAGTTGGATATTTTCTATTTCAAAGAATGTTTGAAATGTAGAATAGTGCCTAAAGGTTTAAGGCACCACCAATTTCCCACTGGTTTGGTGCCTGATTCAGCCTTTCATCAAGAACTTTTGGTGCTTTTTGATCGTCAAGGTTTTGAGTTGATTGAATGCATAGTTAAGCACTATTCTATATGGGTGGAGGACCTTAACAAACAAGTGGCAGAATTAGATGCTAAGATAAAACTTGACAATGATTTCACCAGGTACAAATATGAATATAGTCATATTTTTACCAGTATTGACCAGTACCTGGTGAAACTTAAAAATAACAAAGCTAAAAAATTAGAACGAGACACTACAGCATATAAGGAAGGTAAAGCATATCCACTTCCTCCTATAGCCCAAGTATGGAAAACTGTTTCTGAAGGTAGTTCTATCCCTGGTTACAATAACCAGCCAACTGTGTTTCATTACACTAATCAGTTGCCTAATACTATGGTACAAGTAAATGAAGATATTAACCAAACTGAAAGGCAAGGTTATATGGAAGTCAGGAGAAGTGAAAGACTGGCTAACATCAACAATTAGCGTAATTCAAAAAACTTGAATTTTTCCGAGGGGAACCGGATGGAGACGAGACCCAAACAATAGTACAACAAGAATCAGAGGAAAAGGAAAGATAGTTAGGAGAGAAACAAGACTTTAATTCAATGTCTTATGGCACTAATGAATTACATGACAACTTAGTGCAACACATGATCCCTTTGGTCAATGAGTCTTGTGACTTTTCACCTTCTGAAGATGTAGAAAGTGTTTTTTCTAGTCTCCATTCAGGTCCATCTGACCTAGTGCCTATGAGAAGTAAACCTATAATTATTACCAATAGGACAAATGACTTTAAAGTGTACAATTTTTCTTCTACTGATATAGGTTCGGACATGGTGGATTTCTTTTCCAAAGGTAATGGTTTGGACTTCAACCCTAACTACAACTTCCTTACCATAGATGTTAAAGACCTCTACACCAGTATACCTCAAGATACTGGTATAGAGTGGGTAACTCGAGTTATGGTTAAGAATAAGGCTACAATAGATGAAATTTCACTTGTGAAAGAGCTCTTGGAAATTGTTTTATATAACAATTTCTTTATGTTTGGAGACAACTTCTTTCTTCAGAAAATAGGTGTGGCAATGGGCTCCCCTTGTGGAGCTAGCATTGCTAACTTAGTGATGGCCCACTGGGAGTCTGAGTATGTGTTCAAAAATGACAGTATTAAAAACAAATTAGTCTTTTACACATGGTATCTAGATGATATCTTTATTCTGCTTAATGGTAACCAAAAGTCGAGTGAAACAGTATTAAATATTTTTAACACCTCAACTGATTTCTTCCATTTCACTTCCACCTTTGATACTGATAGGATAGCTTACTTAGACATTAATTTATCAAAAAACCTTGCTTTGAAATGTTACCAGGCAAAAATACACAGGAAGGAAACATATTCAAACACGTTTTTACACTTTACCAGCTGCCACCCTTTTTACCAAAATAGTTCAGTAATTAAAGGTCAGTTAGTACGAGCAGCTCGTATAGTTTCTAATGAACAGGATTTCCAAGAGGAATGTCAACTCTTGGGAACGATGTTCACACAGAGAGGCTACCCTTTGGAGCTAATTTCAGGACTGATCTTGGAAGTGAGTGACAAACGTACTAAAGGAAAGTATAAACCTATTTGTCAATGAAAAATATAGTTACCATGCAAGAGATCACATCAGAAAATATGGGAAATTCTGTAGTAACAGAATTGAGTATCCTTGCCACATCTGACTCGCCAGAAACAAAGTTCATTACAACCTATAATACATTCAGTTACCACTGTATAGGGAAACTACAAAAAAACTGGGTTATTTTTGCAAGTAACCCTAGTATATTAAACAAATTGGGTGAATACCCGGGCACTATATTTAGGAAGGGTAGGAATTTGAAGGTACTATATGAACAACGTCGGAAAAAACAACCAAAAATAACTGGCATGTACAAATGCCAAAATTGCAATTTTTGCAAATTAGTAACTGAATCCAACAGATTTGAAATAAATAATGTTCAATATAGACTAGAGTGTAGGGCCAATTGCAACACTAGAATGGTAGTGTACCTGGCTAAATGCCAGGGATGCCAGGCATTTTACATCAATAAGACTGAGAGGAGACTCCGTGACCGTATGTATGAACACTCATATGCCATTAGCAGGAACAAATGACAATGCCCTAGCTAAACATGTGGCAGAATTTTCTGGACATCAGTTCAGATTTTTAGTTATAGACCAGCCAGAGCTCGATGTTAGAGGTGGTCCTGCACCATTGCAACTCGAAGAGCTGGAACTAATCTGGCAGATTAGACTTAATGCATATAATCTTCCAGGTATAAATGAGACCTGTAGTTTGAGCAGTGTGTTAAAGCTTAAAAGTCTAGAAAGATGAATTTAGGAAAATATATTAATATAGAATGTCAGATTATTCTAATTAATTATTATTCATTTTTATATACATCTGGTTTTAACATGAATTAGATATAAGCATATTTTAGATAGGAGAAGCTGTAAAGTGAATTGTTGATATATGTTTGATTTATTTATATTGAATGTTCACACTGAAATCTACTCTAGTATGGTTTTACTTGTATATAAGAAATGTTCTATACACAAAAAAGACACATATCGATATATGTTATTTAGTATATATAAATAATATATATAGATATATAGTTTTTCTTATATCTACTATTTTTTTATATCAACTATTACCATAACTATTAGTATTATTAGAATTTCCCTTTATTCTTAAATTTATTACTACCACTATTTGGTTGTGAATGATGTTTAGTATTTTTGCATAAGTATTTTACTATTGTCAGTGGATGGCTCTGTAATTAGAGAAGTTGGTTGCCTCTGTAAGTTAATTGATTAATCAACTAATTAACCCAGAGCGAAATGTATATATACTCACAATGTGATTACTTTTGTTGTCTGAAGAAGTTTGCTGACAGAGCAAATGAAAAGCGCTTAATCTTATTAAATCTTTTTGGCTTTTACTGGTCTGCATTGGTTTTGCTGCTACCCGACTTGTTTACATCCCCTATTAGAGGCATTTTCAAAGTTAGTAGAAGAAGAGATTTATAAGCAAAGTGAAGTGAATAAAAATAAAAATAATAATAAAAAAGGTATAGGGAATCTAACATATAAGGCCAGAAAGGCGTTACAAGATCTGAGGAATGACACAAGTATAATGATTAGACCGGCCGATAAGGGAGGCCCTACAGTTATAATGGACATGGATAAATATATAACTAGTATGCAAGATATGTTGGCAGATCAACAGTACTATAAACAACTCAACCCTTTAAGTGTTGATAGTATAATAGCCAGAGTTCAAACTCAGATTTCTTATTTATATTCCACAGGACAAATCAATCAGGAGATTTATGAGTTTTTTTCAGACTGAATGCCCAAGAATTCCTTGTATACAAGGACTCCCCAAGATACATAAGAATCCAACTTCACCACCTATGAGACTGGTTGTAGCCGGTAGGGGATGGGTAACGGAACCAATATCTGTATATATAAAATCTAAGTTAAAAATTATAGTACAGAAATATACACATATTTTAAGAGACACTAAGCAATTTTTATTTAAATTATATGAATATATGCAAGAGGAAGGGGCTATACCTGATTACTGGTTGGTTACATTGGATGTTACATCATTATTCACGAGTATACCTAACGTAGAGGGTATAGAAAGTATGCGTAGATGTCTAGTACAAGGACAATTATATTGTCCATCTCAAGTAGAGGTTTTATGTGCACTTATGGACCTTACATTAAATAATAACATATTTTCGCTTAATGGTAAAATGTACATTCAAAGGCATGGCGTAGCTATGGGCACTTCTTGTGCCAATAGCTACGCCAACCTAGTAATGGTAGACTGGGAAGATAGACAGCTATTCCCATTGGATATATTTAAGAAATATGTGGGGTTTTATGTCCGGTTTGTGGACGATCTCTTTTTGATATGGAAATCTGATGGGGAACAGTTAGATTTTTTTGTAGAAAAGATTAATTCTTTGACACATTATTTAAAATTTACAATGTCTGCATCACAAAATCAAGTACCTTACTTGGATGTGTATGTACAGAAAGTACTTAATGGATATCTGAATACAGGGGTGTATAGGAAAACTTGTCATAGGAGCTCATATTTGCATAGATCCAGTATGCACCCCCCTTATGTATTCAGAAATGTAGTTAGAGGCCAGGCAATGAGGGTATCTAGGCTGAACCCTACTGCACAAGAATACACTAGGGAGTTGGAGAAACTTAGACAACAGTTTTTAAAAAGGTCTTGTAAAGAAAGTGAAATATGTTCAGGATTTGGGGATCTTGAAAACTATAGAGCCAAGCGTGCTTATCCATATTTTGCGGATCGAAGTATTAAACAAGATATGGGTGAAAAGAACAATATTATAGATTACACAATTACACCAAACATTCATTTTACACAAGATGTTAAAGAAATTAAGTCTGCATATATGAAGTATTGGGATCTATTACAGGTGAATCCAGATATATCCAGAATTGTAGGAGAAACACCTAAATTTATCTTTAAGAATAAGCTAAATTTGCATAGAATGCTTTGTGGGCCTAATAGGTTAGATCAAGGGACACATGTACGCCATTTACAGCCCCATACTAGATCCTGTGGAAAGTGCGGTTATTGCTTTGCTATAGATCAGTCAGCTAGATTTGTACATCTTGTTACACAGCAACACTTTAAATTTAATTGTACAGCAAGTTGTGACACATTACACGTTGTCTATTTGGCAGTCTCTCAGTCCTGCCCATCTTTTTATGTGGGTAAGACTGACATGCCCATCTTTTTATGTGGGTAAGACTGACAGACGCCTTAGGGAAAGAATCAGGGAACATCTGTATAATATTAGGATAGGTTCAGATAAGAATGCTCTATCCAAGCATGTGGCTAGTACCTCTACAGAACATCATTTTAAATTTTTGGTATTACATGTGAATTATCCTACCATTAGAAGGGGACCTATACGTAACATTACAGAACAGCATGAAAGTAAGTGGATAATAAGACTCAGAGCTGATCATAAACCTGGGTTGAATGATCGCATTCCTATTAAACCTACTTTAAAGGCTAGGGGTTTAAAAATTAAAAATTAAGAATTAATGCATAAAAATAAAAATTAAGGAACAGTAATTTGTATGAACTTTATACTCTGAATAGTTTGTATGAAGTTTATATGCTCTAGATTTTTAAAGACATTTCTTAAGACATTTTAGTTATTGAAGTATGTGGTAACTATATATACATACCTTGGGCCTTAATATGGTGTTATATTAATTAAATAATATGTTCTTTCATCATATATGTTTTAGTAATTATATATACATATTTTAAGGTCCTAACATGGAGTTATATTAGTTATATTAATTAAATGACATGCTATTTCAGTGTATAAATAATAATATTACGTAGAGCATATAAGACTAATATATTGTACAGATTTATCATTCATAATGATTTATTCATGGTAACTGTTTTACTGAAATTAGACAGTTTATATAGGAAGTCACATTATAATCTTCCGATATTTTAGTGTAGGTATTATACAGTGTTTTTATGTAGGCTTGTTATAGGAATGTTTATTAACATTAGTTTATAGAGCGAATTTTATTATGTCCTTTGATTAGAAATATATATTGTATGTATTTTTGTAAATTATCTGATTTTTATATATATATTTTTAATTAATTGATTTGAGGAAGTGATGTCAGCATTAATTAAAGTATAAAAGAGCATCATTCCTTAATTTTATATGGCCTGATGAAGCCTATGGGTGAAAGCACTAGCCGTATGTCTGTATTACAATAAATATATGTTTTATATACTGATCGTATACGTCTTGGTGTTCATTGGAATATACTCGTTTGATATTTATGGTCGGTGAAGTGAATACTGCCGGATTGGAGCAAAGTTTGCTGCCATTAAAAGAATTGACTGGTTTAATTCTGTTCGTCTGATTGAGGTAACACGAACAGAGGTTGTTACGGAGAACCGTATAGAGGTACTATATCACGAAATCAGCGTTTTTGAATTTGGCGCACTTTTAGCTGCCGTTTTCTGCCATAAATTTTTATTTTAATCTGTATAAGTTAATTAATGTTGAAAGGGTACTGAAGAAATTATTTACAGTATTACAAGGCTGAGATGATAATAGGGTTAAAATACATTATAGTAAGTATAAATGCTATAAAAATGACAGGGACATGAAGCAAATAAATTTTGTCACTACATTTAACGTTAATACTAAGAAAATCTACGATATAGTTAAATACTACTGGGGATTTCTAACTAAGGACCAACAATTAAAAAATGTTTTGCCCAGTAAGCCATCTTTATCTTTGAAAAGAGGGAGAAGTATTACGGATTTAGTAGTTCATAGCCACTTTAGGTGTCCTAAACAAGAGCTATTTATGAGGGTTAATATGAGAGGTATTCAACCTTGTGGGGGCTCTCCTGTATGCCCGTATGTTGTGCCTTTCTTTGAGAATACTAATGGACTAAAGTTTAGTCCTAGATTTAGTGGAAGCTGCACTACAAAGGGTGTGGTGTATGCATTAATGTGCCCCTGCAACCTATTCTATATTGATGAAACTAAGAGAATGTTTAGAATAAGGTGGCAGGAACACTTAAGGGATATTAAAAAACAAAAGGTGGAAACCCCTGTGGCACAACATTATTTGTTGTGCCATAATGGTGATAGCAAATGTCTAAGAGCTACAATATTGGAAATAGTTGCTGGTAGTGATGATGGGGAAGTTAAGCAAAGACTTTTGTATAGAGAAACTGTGTATCTTAAAATTGGAAACCTTGTCACCTAAAGGGTTGAATAATGAATGCAACTGGAGTTTTTTTTCATTAATGAGTGCTTTTTCCTTAATGAGTGTTTCTTAATTGAATAATTGGAATGGTTATAAAATGTTGGTTTGTCATACTGAATTTTATCTCTTGAAGGCTGATAGCCGAGGCGCTAAGATCAATTACATTTTTCACACTGTGGTCTCCTGCTTTGGTTTTTTGGTGATATTTCCTCAGTGCTGCTTATTTGTTGCTTTTATCTGTTTACCTCTACCTTCTTAGCTGCTGGTGTGGGGTGGTCTCATGTAGTCATTACTTCATCATTTTCAACAGTCCCTTGCAGTTCATGTTTCCAAAGTCTCAAGCAGTCTCTATGTTGTAATGTCTACAAAGTTTCCAGTGTAACAACCTTGCCACATTGTTATGTCTTTCAGTATGGAAACTATCAGCCATGAGTATATCAAACCCTGCAACAAGATGTATAACTGTTTCTAGTTCTGTACTGCAAAACCTACATTTGTCAGGATCTACTGCCTTTTCTGTAGAGTTTATGAGCTGTCTAGTACGTAATTCACTATCTTGAGCTGCCAATACTAACCTTTCATCTTTTGATTTAAATTCACCATGTCTAAGCCATTTGCACAACAGCTCTTGGTCAACACGTGCCTGTTCCAGCCAATTTCTATACTTCTTGTTATAATTGCGATCTTTCCTTTTTTCCCATTCCCATTCTTTGTATTCTTTCTTTTGTGTTTTGCACTTTCTGTTACCAACTGGTTTTAATCCATGTTTGGTTTGATTTCCATGCCTGCTTTTTTCCTAAAGGCTTCTGCTAACCTAAACAAAGAGGTCATGATGGACTTATTTTGTTCATGTTTTAGAACTTTTATGTTTGGATCTGATGATGTCAGTGAATACATGCGCATCCCCACAATTACTGACCTATATTTGTAATCAATTTCAAGGAGGCCCATGCCTCCTCCAGACCAAGAGATAAGTAATCTTGGCAAGTACTGGTTCTTATGTATTATTTGATGGGCATGGAATAATTATCCTGTTTTCCTGTCAAGTTTATCCAGTTCTTTTTATGGCCAATCAGTCAACCCAAAGCTATATATTAAAACAGGAAGTGCAAATTGGTTTATAGCCTGAACTTTATTCCTAGATGCCAAAACAGTTTTTAGTATTAATTTTAGTCTTCTGAAATATTCCTTACTGAGCTTTGTTCTCATTTTTTCATGCTGTATCATCCCCCTCCATCATTTCCAAGATATTTGTATGTGCCTTCTTGTTCCAAATCTTTTTTTTTTGTGTCTTCAAATTTCCTCTTTCAGTTGTTTCTTTTGCATATTTGTCAAGACCAAATGACATGGTCCCCATTATGGCTTTATGGCTTTATTTAACAAATGATAAACCTTTGTTCCTTATGAATCTCTTTTATTCCTCTTCTGTTCTTTGGCCATGATTACCTTTTTATCTAAATGACTATGTACTCTGTCTGCATTAATTCCTGTATGTAACTTATATGTTGTTTGGAGACAGGTTATTGGTCGATATTCTCTGTGTGCATAATCCTTTTTCCTCCCTTTCTCTGGAGACTGTTATATATTCCAGCTGTATTGAGTTACTAAGAGATAACATTTAGGACATTTTTCATTATAAGAAAATGGCAAGGGTATAAATTGGGCACATGATGAGAGGAATGTGACATCATCTTAATGTGGCTCAAGTGGAAGATGTAAACAAAATTATTACAATGAACACAAAGTGGGACTTTACTAATGTTTGAGCACTAAAGAGTTTAACTAGTTTGCAGACCGGACAGAATGTTCTGTGAATTAATCTCACATTTGTCATTGTATGGCATCTTCTAAGTACAGAACTTGATAAGTTAACTGATTTTCCCTTGTACTGGTCACATTTTTTCAATCATAAGTCCTTGACCTCTGGTGCGCATATCACTTGACTGTCATGGTTTCTTGGAATAAAACACCTTTCTTGACCTTAAACTTGCTCACCAGCCAGTATGAATGTGCATTTCTCAGCTTTCAAGCAACTGTCAGGTTAGGAGGAGTCTGTGTACATTTTAATTTTTTCTTTTTAGCTGTTTTCATGCCCAGGTGCACCATATGGCAGATTCCATCAAACAAAACAACAGCAGGCTATGCCAAGATTACCTCCTTTTGCTAGTCTTAAGGAATTGGTTCATTAGGTCAGTGTTTCTCTTCCACCTTCTATAGATGTTTCAGTATGTTTTTGCAGTTGTTATTCTATTCCTTTTTTTCAGTTAGAGCATTATCAAAGTGCGATATTGTAATCATTCTACAGTGCAGAGCTGTTAGACAAGTTTATAGGAACAAGAATTTCAGTAAGGCAGACAAGACTATTGATGGCTGATTACAGAAGACTGCATTCGTTGTGTGTGGATGTAGTTGTGCTGTGTGGAAGGTGTACCCCATGTTCACTGTGCTGCAACTTCAGAGTTAAAACACTTCTTTATATCTGTAAAGGAGTTTACATTATGTATACTTAGTTTCCAGTGTGTTTTACACCACGGTGGTGGTGCTGCGGTAGCGTTGTCGCCTCACAGTAAGACGCTGACCGGTTCAACTCTCAGCTAGGGTGTCTTCTGCGTGGAGACACGCGTGAATGGGCGTACATTCGTTGAAGGTTGTGTGTCAGGGCTGGCAACTCGGCACGTAAAAATCAACTGCCAATCATTAGCGGACCGGAGTTCCGCTGTGGCGACCCCTAACCGGGAAAAGCCAAAAGACACAACAAGTTTCCAGTGTGTTTTACGTTTTTGTACATATTTTATTCAGTATGTGTATTTCTAAGCTGCATATTTCAGTGTTTCATGTTGCATTTACTAGTCTGTAGGTTAAACATCCATATTATACAGTTTGTTCTGCATTACATTCCTCACCACAGTGAGATTTTTTAAAAGAAAGAACTTTTGTTTTCTGATCACCCTTATTTCTCATCTGGCATGTAAATAAAATAAGTAAATAGTACCATTTTATAGGTTCATAGGTGTTTACTAGGTTAACGACCACAAGGGCCTTTTTAAGCCTAGCCATGCATCCCAATTTTTCTGACACTCTTGAGAAGTGTAAGCATGGGCCTGGGAGATGACCCATTCACAGGTTACCTGTTTCCATTAGAGACATAGGTGCCAAACCAGGGATGAATTTCTGGTTTCCCATCCAGTTGTCCAAGTTGCACTTGAATTGGATTAGGGAGGAACTCTGCTTCCCATGGATGGGGAGCCTGTTTTGTAGATGGGGGTAGTCTCTGGGATACACACCTATCTCTCCAGTAGGTCCTATTTATATCACAGGCAAGGTTTAAGTCTTTAGAATGGGTAATTCTGGTACTGTTTGTTTTATGGATTTGCAGGAGGTCCATCAGAGTGGTGTCTGACAATACCCTGTATACCAGGCATAGATCTCCCCTCAAAAGCCTGTAAAAGATGGGGATAGGGCCTTGTGGTGGTCACCATAGGACAGATTACTTACACCCAGTATTCTTTTAGTGAGGAACCTCTGTGGACATTCCAGTTGTTAGATATGCCTGGTTAGGTACATATCAAAGGGGAGACTTTGGGTGACTATACAGGGTTGTAAAAGATGGTCATTTTAAAAGTGCTTTTTCCAGATTCTATGGAGTTTTGTGCAATAAGCATAACATATTCTTAGCTCTTTTCTCCTGTTGTTTACTCTCAAAGTGTTGAGAGACCTAATTAAAATATACAGTTCAGAATGAATGAATGAGCATAATATTATCTAAAATAGATAACCACTAAGTATGATATAGTCATATGCATATTTGGCTTGCTATCTGTAAATGGTCATTATATGAGAAGGTGTCCCTGTGTCCATTCCATTTAACATGTTTGTTTCTCTGTTGTCAACACTCATGCTGCTTCCTGCCCAGTTCATTAAGATCCTGTTCAGCATGTATGTTGTTGACTATGATATCTACAAATTGCAAAGAACATATCTGTGAGTGAGCATTGATGTTTTTTAATTCCCATTTAGGAGCCCTTCTACCCAAACTAAACCAAACATTCAGATACACATATGTTGTATAATGTAGTAGACAAATGCGGAAGGAATATTATATGTGAAAATAAATGGTGTTGCTGAAAATCTTTGTAACACTTACAACAGTAAAAATGATAAAGTTAAAAAAAATCAGAACCACCCAATTCCTGTTTTTCCTTGTTTGGTGATAGTGGGATATACAAAGTATACTTAGGTATACACATCCCAGGATATGCTTTTCCACATGATTCAACTCACATGCATACTCTCAGTGCAGAACCACTAGTTTTTACTTGCAGTCTGCTTGCATTGCTGCATTCCAGAATATGGAAAGTCATCCAGCAATCAAATTTTTACTCTTAGTCATAGGTTCATAGGTGTGAGTACTAGGCTAGCTGCCCTTACAGCCCATTTTAAGCCTAGCCAATTTCCATTTGTGCTCAAATTAACCTATCCCATTTGTTTAGAGATTGGCCTTACCCATCCCATGGTCAATAATTATATATTACCCCTAATAAGAATAACTGAGATCATACCATACATTATTCAAGGGGACCCATGCATGGGGTAAAGCATTAGCTACCTGTCTCCATTAGTAGTACAGGGTACAGTCCAGGGTGAATGTTATGTTTCCCATCTATAGATCCAAGTTGCACTTGAATATGGATAGGGATGAACTTTGTTTTATGTGAATGGGGAGTCTGTTCCAGAGCAGTAGTATCCTCTGAGAGATGTATCTGCCCTTCCAAACCATTCATTTGATGTTGCAGAACAGGTTTATATACCAAGATGGAGTGTTTCTGATGCAGTTTGACTTACTCATGTGCAGTAAATCCACCAGTATTGGGTCAGAAGATGCCTTGTAAGCCAGACACATGTGACCTCTTAGCAGTCTGTAGGATACAGAGTACAGTGACAGGGCTTTGAGTTGGTCCATGTAGGACATGTTGTTCAAAGTCTTGTATCCTTTAGTAAGATATCTCTCTGGGCATTCCACTTGCATGTGTCTGGACAGATACATGCCAAATGAGGCACTATATTCACTGATTGGCCTAATGAGGACTGAGTAAAGTCCTGATTCACTTTTGTCATAAACAGAAATATTTATTTATTTATTTATTATTTATTTATTTATTGACATTTGTTGACCAGGAAAGTCCGACTTTGTCAGAAACCCATTTTCAGCAGAGGACCGGGAGAAAAGCTCCACACAAAGTACAGACATTAAATAGAGTAACAGTTTGCAGTCAAGTCTATATAGGATTTGAGGTGGGATTATATTTGCAAGAATGTGAATTAAGTCATAGGTATAGTTTGTAGTTAGATTTGTAGGATTTAGAGAGAGAAAGGTTTAAGAGTAGGATTACTGGGACAGAGGAAGTGTGATGGTTAAGGATAGCAGTGGTAGAAAACATTATAGCGACACTTGCTGAGTAAATACTTCTTATTTCTCTTCTATGTTCCATATCAAACAATGTAGTTTGAGCTGTATAGTTAGGAGATAAGAGTAGACTATGTTAATTTTTTGGGAGAGGAACAAGGGAGGTGGAAGTGTTTAGAAAGTGTTTTTTTAGAGTGAGTTTGAAGGTCTTAAGAGTCTAAGTACTATTTGAGGGTAGCATATTCCAGTTTGCAATAGCAAAGGTGTATAGGCTTTGACAAGTTCTTTTGTTAGGTTTATGTATGTCTAGAAGTTGTTTATTAGTGGAGTGGACATTTCTGGATGGAGAGTATAGCTGTAGGATAAGTTTTAATGCTGGGCAGCTGTCTGGGTTATATATTATTTTATGTGCTTGAGTTAGTTGTACAAAACAGGTAATGGGGAAGTCTAGCCAGTTTAATTCATTGAGGGCATAGCAGTGATGTGTGTGATAAAATAAGCTGGTTGCAAATCTAGCAGTTTTGTAGTAGCATGATTGTAGTTTTTTTTTTATAGTAGTGTGGAGGTTGGTGAAGATGGGGCCCCATACAAGAGGGAGAGGAGCAAGAAAGTATTGGTGAGTGCTTTTTTGGTGAAGATGTCCATGAAATGCTTGTGTCTATAGAGTTTGCCAAGTACTTAAAATGTGTATTTTTAATGGTATTTAGTATATGATGTTCAAATGAGAGTTTATTGTCAGCGGTACTACCCAGTAACTTTGCTTGAGCTACGATTTCTAAATCTGTATTGTTTTATGAGTATATTTTAAAGTCATGGAGTAGGGGTTTTGGGGTGAACAGTAGCAGTTTGGTCTTATTGGGATTAAGTAATAATTGAGCACCACTTAGCCAGGTCTCAATAGAAGTGAAGGCATCTTGAGTTATTTTTAGGAGATGTTGGAAGTTATTGGAGTTGGAGATAATGGTGGAATCATCATCAAATTAGATAAGTGTGCTTTGAAGGGAGACAGTATGGAGATTATTCATAAAAATATTGAAAAGCAAGGGTTCAAGAATGGAACCCTGGGGGGACTCCAGCTTCATTTACCAGGTATTGTGGCAGATTATTTTGCCATCGAATGCATTGTTGTGTATTTGTTGGGTAGCTGGCAAACCATTTTAGAGCTGAAGGAGAGCATCCTGCTGTAGATAATTGTTGGAGTAATTTCTTGATGTGATAAAGTATCAAAGGCCTTAGATAGATCCAGTAAGATCACAGAAGTTAGCTGGCCAGAATCCAAGGCTTTGTTTACAATATCAGTGAAGGATAGAGCAGTGGATGTTCTGCATGCTGGGCGAAAACCATGTTGGGTGGGAGCAATGAGATTGTTATCAGTGAGATGTTTCATTAGTTGCATATGAATATACTTTTCCAATATTTTAGATAAAGGGAAGAGGACAGAGATGGGTCGACAGTTTAGCTCATTGTTTTTGCCACCCTTATGTAAGGGTGTTACAGTAGACTTTTTCCAAAGTTGAGGAACTTCACTTTTGATAGATCTGTTTACCAGTATGCTGACACATAGTAGGTGATAACGTCTGCTATGAGTTTTAGGTATTCTGAAGGTAGGTTGTCTGGGGAGAGGGAGCAGGGTTTTAATTTGAGAAGAAGCTTATTAATTAGAGAGGTGTATATAGGTTGTAGAGAAAAAGTAGGAGATGCTTAGATAGTTGTGAAAATTCCCAGATTAAGCTGGTTAGTAGTGTTGGTATTACTATTTAGTGGATCACATGGGAGTTGATTTAGTGTTGAGGTGGGGTTTGTATTTGTTGTAGGATGGTTTACTAGTTTAATTATACTTTCTATGAAATGGGAGTTAAAGAAGTTAGTTATTTCAGATGGATCTTTGTCAGGTGCTGGAGAAGGATTTTGAGTGGACCCTGGGGTCAGGAGTGCTGAGATGGATTTCCAGAATCTTTTGGGGTTTTGTTTTGTTTGATTAGTTGTTGAGAGAAGCAGTTCCTTTTGTCAGCAATGACTAATTTATTTTTATTTATTTCATAAATGTTTGTATAAAAATAGGTTGGTGTCATTTTTATTGTTATACCAGTTTTTCCAAGCTCAGTCTCTAGTTTGCATTACTTGTTTTGTGGCCTTAGTAAGCCATGGTGAATGATTTATTTTTGTTCTTTTGGTACGGAGAGGGGCTATGCTGTTAAGGGTATCTAAGAATACTTTGTTAAAGTGGGAAATGACATCATCCAGAGGTAAAGATTTTAATGGGGACCTGTTTATTGTTTTTAATGTTACTGAGTGCTTGTTGGTTGAATTTGGTTAGATTTCTTGTAGTTTTGTAGGGGGGATCTGTAGGTTGGTAGATGGTAGCTCAGAGTATTTGGGAGTGTACTATAATTAGAGTATTTCTGGGGTTCTGATACTAAGATCCAATCTAAGGTTGAGCCTAGGTGATTATTATTTTGCATTCTAGTAGGGGTAGTGATTAGCTTTGCAAAGCCATGAAGGTTTATACTATTTTCTGCGGTGTCAGTAATGAGAGTTTCCCAGTTGATATTTAGGTCACCCATAATAATAGCTTCATTGCTAATATTTGTGGTGGTCCAGGAAAGGAAGTTGTCTAGTGTTCAGATATTTTGTCCATGGGTATGTGGACTACTGCAGTACACATTTGTTTAGACCTCTTTAGCTGTAAGGCTGTAAAGAAAACTGCATCATTAACAAAGGAAGGGATTGGTTTTAATGGGGGAGAGATGGCATAGATGTTAGTGCTATGCCACCTGCTTTTCTATTTTTTCTGTTATTTCTTAGTATGTTGCATCCTAGAATAACTATTTCACTATCTTGAATATGGGGCTTTAACCAGGTCTCAGTGACTGTAACTATATCTGGAAAGTATTGTGTGAGCCATGAGTGAAAGTCTGTAATTTTATTACATATACTGCGTACATTAATTGTTGTGAGAAGCATATTTTTAGAGGGGAGAGAATGAGAAAAGGTAGTTGACTGAGAAGGCCTAGGTTTGGGATGAATATCTCCACTTTGGGAAGGTTTGAGGAGGTGGTTAATGAAATGGGAAAGGAAGGTGTTTTTTGGTACATTTGGTGACTATGTGAGGTAGTTGGTTCAGTTTGGTGGGGATGGAAAAGAATTTCATTTTATTGAGGTGGATATGGTTGTATTCAATAAGGCTGGTGCTTATATGAGAGAAACTATCCATGCGCATACTAAAAGGTGTGGCCTGAGTGGAAGTTTTTACAGGTGGGTGTGTTAGAGAGCATTTGAGGGATGTGACTTGTATATGTATGTTTAGAGAGGTGATAAGAGATAACATGGAAGGAGTGGAGTATAAGGGAAGAGGCATAATGAATATAATTTAGGAGTAACACCTTTAAGAGAAATAGTGTATACAGGGTGGTAGTTACTACCCTAGTAGAAATGCAGCTGTTATACAGCAGTGGACCGGTCACATGAACATTTCTGTTAATGTCGTTTGTGTTTCATGAAGCTCTTCAGCCTAAAAAATAACATTTCTTTGACATTCCAGTAATCCTCTCCTAATATGAAGATCAATGCTTAACTCAGAATAAAGAATAAGTATGGCTTTCTAGAAAGGACTGCTTAGAACTTACAATTCATTACACATGCTCTATAAATCAAGTGCACCATAATAATGATCTCTTAATGGCCTGATTCCAAAAAACTTGCTGTCTGTGTAACTGACTTGCACTAAATTACAGCTTGATAGCAACCTGACGTTTGACCACCATGTTGCTTCTGTGGTCCGGAAAGCCTTCTACATGGCCCACCTCATAAGTAAGGGTATCTTATTCAGGGACAAGGAGGTCATAACATCCCTTTATTCCTACCTTATAAGGCCCATTATTGAGTATAATGCCCCTTTCAGCATGTACCTCGCAAAGCACATGCAGCAGCTGGAGAGACTACAGAGGTTCCTCACCAGGAGAATCCAGGACCTCAAACATCTACCATACACAGATAGGCTAAAAGCCCTATCCCTCTACTCAGTTTCATACAGACTCCTCAGAGGTGACCTCTATCTGGCATACAAGGCGATCACGAACCCCACCTTGATGGGACTGCTGCATATCTGCAAGTCAAGCTGCACTCAAGTAACCCACATGCTCAGCCTCAACCTGGTCTGTGACATCAACAAGACTTGCTGGCAGGACAGATTTGTGTCCCAGAGACACCCCTATCTATGAAATAGACTCCCACTCCACATCAAGCCGAGTACCTCTTTACCCCCTTTTAAGCGCAACCTGGATAACTGGATGGGAAACAAAAAATATACCCCTAGGATTCCACCCATGTCCCTGATGGACAGGGGCATCGGGTGCTGACTTGTCTAAACATGGGCTAAACTCTTGGCTAGGCTTATAAGGGCCTCAAGGCCAATAGCCTAATAACCTCCTATGATCCTATGGTAATTTATTCCGGTGTAAGCCTGCTGAACAGACAGGCCTTACACTGGAGAAAGTCACTTAGACTAAGAGCAGGTTTTTTTGAAATCTGGCCCTAAATATGTGTAATGATTTTCATGGCTTGTTTTAACCTTATTCACTCATTTTCCTTGTCTTTCCATACACATTACTGAACTATGTGCGCTGTCACTAAATTACATGTATGTTGTATAAGTTAATTAAATAATGTATTCCTTTAGACATATATATTTTCATATAGATTATCCATCTGGAATGGAAATTGATATATCTTAGTGCTTCTTAACAATGTTATTTGATTACAGAATGATCGGATTATGTAGTTTGCATTGTTATGTTTATTCTTTTTATACAAAATGCAGGAAGACTTCTTAATTTGCTTTGGGTGACATTAGCTACACTAAATCTTACAGTTAACTATGTTACAGAATAGAATATGTAAATTACTTCATGTGGATATGTTTTGGTACATAATGCAAATGACAAATTAGACATGCAAGCAGTTTTTTTCTGATGTGAATAGAAGTATACATTTTTAATATTGGTTTGTATTCCCTGCTTATTTGCAAATATAGCACTCCTAAAGCCTATTGAAGCTAAAGTGGTTCTTGTGGGTTGTAAGAAGAAATTCTATGAAAGCAACAGATTGGAGTCTGTGTTCATTAACTTAAAGTGAACAACTATGCCTGGGAATTCATAGACAATATCTCAAGGAGTCACTGTACATTGAGCAATATTGCTAATCACACAAATATTATGTAGTCCAACAAGGGACTGCATAGTAGACGTGCAGTGCTAATAAGAAAAGCCCCACTAGGCTGCATTCATAGCTGAAGGAGTGCTATAGTAGAGCTTGTGACTGACATAATGGACATAAAGAAGGTAGCTTAGCAAGGCTGTCAATGCATACTCATGCATACAATGTTCTGACACCTTGTGCTTATCCAGTAAAACAAGAACAGTATAGCAGGCACCATGTAGGCCACAGTTGTGCTAAATATCAAAGTGCCAGCCCTTTTCATTATATAAACGGGGCAGACAGGGAGGTGGGAAAGGGGAAGCAGCAAGCAGAGGGAAATGCATACGAAGGTATCCTTAAGGCATGAAAGATGGGGGGTTGAGATAGGCTTACTTTTTCATGTATCTATTTATAATTTGTTTGCCAGGATAGTCCACCGGGCCATGAGGAGCCCGTTTTCAATAAAGTCCTGGGGAGAAAAGCTCCAGAAAATTACAAATTACATATTCAACATAAGAGTAAGTTATTAGAGAAATGTAATGTGCACAAATTAAGCAAAATTAAACAAATAGAAAAACACATATTAGTAGAGTGCACATATTAGCACAATCCAATAACAGAAACAGTCTAAGTTTATAACAGTTATGCTAATTCATGCAGTTAATTTCTAGGCTACTGAATTGTACATTGTAGGAGTTATGCTAATTCCTAGAGTTTATTAGGGGTACCAAACAAGGGCAGCCACGGTGGTGCAGCAGTTAGCAATGTCACCTCACAGCAAGAGCTTCTCCGTATCTATCCTTGGCTGGGGTGCCATCTGTGCAGAGTCTTCATGTCCTCCCTGTGGTCACGTGGGTTTCCTCCCACATTCCAAAGACATGCTGTAGGTGGATTGGATACTCTAAATTGGCCCTAGGTGTGTGTGTGTGTGTGTGTGTGTGTGTGTGTGTGTGTGTGTGTGTGTGTGTGTGTGTGTGTGTGTGTGTGTGTGTGTGTGTGTGCCTTCTGTGGAAGGTCGGGCACCGGGTTGGCAACTCAACACCGTAAAACTCCACTGCCAGTCATGAGCAGACAGATGATCCACTGTGGTGATCCCTAACCGGGAAAAGCTGAAAGAAGAAGATTAGGGGTACCAAACAATAGGAGGCTATTGTGAATTATAGCTTATAGAGAGTAGCTATAGTGTAGGGAGATTATGTGGGGTGGAAGCAAGAGCATTCCCATAGTGAAGTTAGGTGTGTGCGAAGTAAGGTTTTGAATGAAGATGGTGTGGATGAGAGGTGGGAGGGAATTCCAGTGGCATGCTAGAGAGAGGGACATTAGATGTTTGCCTGGTGGACAGGCAGGTTTATGCAGTTCAATTAGATTTTGGGAATTAGATCTCAAAAGTCTATTTGGTTGGTGCATTTTAAAGGTGGTGGCAAAACAGGGACAGAGAGCAGAGAGAGGGGGTGAAAATAAGTGTGTATGCTTGGAAAAGTTGAATATAAATGAGGTAATTGGACAGCTCAAGCCAATTCAGTTGGTGTAGGGCAGTGCAGTGATGGGAAGTGGATCTATGGCCGGTTGCAAATGTTGTTGTTTTATTATAGCAAGAGGAGAGTTTAGTCTTGAGGGAGGATTGCAGGTTAGTAAGGATAGAGGCACCATATAGGGGGGATGGGATAAGGTAAGTGTTGGCAAGGTGAGCTTAGTGGAGGGAGAGATGTAACGGTTGTGGCGGTAAAGCATGCCTATTTTTTTGTGTATTTTTTTTTTTTATATTTACTTGTAGATGATTATCAAACTTTAGCTGGTCATCAATCAGGACTCCTAGTAATTTAGCATTTAGAGACTATTTTGGGAGGAGTATTATTTTGACTGGTGACTGAGAATGAGGTTTTATCTAGGGTGGTGGTTTTGGAAGCAGTAAATATCATGAGTTTAGTTTTAGTAGCATTGAGTGCTAGATGGTTGTCCATCTTCATTGCTCAGTGGAGAAGAAGGATCTTGGGTTAATTTAACTAGGGTGGGTATAGAAGAGGCAGAGCAGATTATTGTTGAATCATCGGCATATTGGACAAGGTTGGCATTTGGGATGGCTTGGTAGAAATCGTTTATGAATATATTGAATAGAAGGGGCCCTAAAATGGAACCCTGGGGGACACCTGTGGGAGTATTGAGAAAAGGGGAGGTGGCTTTTTTCCATCTGACTGCTTGTTGCCTGTTTGAGAGGTAACTGGTAAACCAGTTAATAGAGGAATGGAATAGATTTAGTTTGGAGAGTTTAGTGAAAAGAAGGTTATGAGAGATAGTGTTGAATGCCTTAGAGAGGTCAAGGAGGAGAGTGGACATGATGTGGCCAGTGTCACGGGCCTGATTAACTATTTCTAGGATGGAGAGGAGAGCTGTGGTAGTGGTGTGGCTGGGTCTGAAACCATGTTGAGTAGAGATTAGAAGTTGGTTGTTTATGAGGTAAGGTAAAAGTTGTAGATGGATGCATTTTTCGAGAAGTTTAGAAATGGGGGATAAGATAGCGATAGGTCGAAAGTTTGTGATATTATTGTTATTACCACCTTTATGGAGTGGAATAATAAAGGTCTTATTCCAGAGCTGGGGAACTTGACATTCAGCAATAGATTGATTTATAAGAATGCAGATGGAAAGAGCTATGCCTTCTGCGGCAACTTTTAAGAAATATGAGGGTATATCATCAATGGCATTGGAGCCGGGTTTCAATGTTAGTAGAAGTTTTTTTATGGTGGCTGTAGCGATGGAGTTGAAGGGGAAAGGAGGAGGTTGGGAGCAGGAGATGCTAGGGAAGGGAGGGATAGGTGTAAATAAGGGTGGGGAAGCCAAATGGGAAGTGAAGGATGATGTAAGTTTACTTATGGAATCGATAAAGAAAGTGTTAAATTGGGTGACTAAGTCCAAGTCGGCGGTATCTGAATCAGGGCAGGGGTTTTCTTTTTTGCCAGGGTTGAGAAGGGAGGAGATTCCGTGCCAGAATTTTTGAGGGTTGGTGTTATGGTTGGTTTGGAGTGTAGAGAAGTAGGCTTTGCTGTCTAAGTTTTTTTTTTACTTTGTTATGAAGTGTTTTAAATTCATTAAGGATGATGATAGTTTTATTTTTGGAGTAGTGTTTCCAGGCTTTATCCCAGAATTGCATGGCTAGTACGGTATTTTTGGTTAGCCAAGGTACAGGATTGCTTCTTATGCATTTTGTTTTCAGGGGTGCAAAGGAGTCAAGCAAGTTGAGGAAAGTTGAGTTAAAGTAGGGGAACAGCATTTTCTAAGGGAAGGGTTTTTAGTGGGTTCCAGTTCATTTTTTTATTGCATTTGAGAATGTGCTAGGATTAAAGTTATTTAGACAGCGAGTGAAGGTGTGGGTATGAGTTAGTTGTGTGGAGGAGGGAAGATGGTGGGCAAAAGTGGGGAATTGGTCACCTAATGGGTCTGGCAGAGTGCCACTATCAGAGATGTAATGTTGATGAGAAACTAGAATCCAGTCCAGGCTGCTTCCAGTAAGGAAGTTCTGGGAGGGCATAGTTGTTAAGTTAGTAAGCTGAGTGAAGTTGTACAAGTTTATATTAAGTAAGTTTGTAGTTAATTGAATTGTTGACCAGTTAATATTAACATCACCAAGGATTATACTTTCATCAGTGATGTTATATAGAATATAGATTAGTACTAGTTTAGAGAACCAGGTGAGAATATCTTCAAGGGTTGAGATATTGTCTCCAGGAGGGATATAAAGGGAGACTATGCATAATAAGTTTGTTTATATGAAGTAGGACTGGAATTAGTTCTGCCTTGCCAAATTTGGGAATAGGTTTGGTACAGGGAGGTAACTAAGTGGAATGATAAGTAGAGGAGAGTGACTCCCCCTCCTTTTTCATGTGTTCTAGCTTTCCTAATTATGGAGTAGCTGGGTGGTGTAAGTTCGGAGTCTTTTATATGGGGTTTCAGCCAGGTTTCTGAGATGGCCAGAATATCGGGTTGGTTATGGAGAAGCCAGGCATGGAGGTTAGGAATTTTGTTGCATATGCTCTGAGCATTTAGATCTGAGAAATGGAGGGGTTTACCAGTTGTGGGAGGAGGATGGGATTGAGAGGTTGGGATGTGTGGGGGAGAAGGGCCAGGGTTTGGGTGAATGTCACCGGAGAGAAGGCTAGAGATGAGATGGCAGAAGAGGTATTTGAGTTGCTTGGTATGTAATCTGTGGGGTGTAAGCTTTATGGAGATGCGTCTAATATAGATTTGAGTAGAGTTTGTGGGGTTAGGTTAGAGTCTGTAGGTGAAGCGCATACTATTATTGAAGGGGTAGAGACTGGGTGATATGCAGGTTGAGGAATGTGTGCATCATGGAGACTGGGTTAGTTGTATGAAATGGGGGTGGGTGATTTGCACTGAGAGGTTGGGTGAGAGGTCTTTTTGTCAAGAAAGAGACTTTGTTTCATATGTAGGAAAAAAAAACAATCTATATGTAGAAGGAACTGAGGGAAGGGGGTGGATAGCATACAGGGAGAAGGGCAGGTAGAAGTGGCAGAAAGAAAAACCTAAATTAAAGACTCGGGATAGATACAAAAGATGTGGAGGATAATGGATGGACAGAGACATGGGGAGAGTCAAACAATGAACAGGGAAATGGTGAATGACACATAATGGAGGAAGACACCTAGATGAGAGGGTATGGTCCTTGCAAGGCTGAGCACCATACCAGCACAGAGGACAACAGGCATCCTCTTGCCACCACACCTCAGCTGCACCAACCATTGGACCTGACACTGGGAGACCAGGGCAGACCTCTCCAGAACACTCTCAGAAGAGCAGCCTGTCCCCTTCTGGGAAGTGACAATGGAGGGTGCAATATGGTCTTCCAGATTACCTCTTGCAAGGAAACTGTGATCCCCCTGCAGCCCTATACCAGATGCTTTAGCTGGCACAAACTAAGGCAAGTGTGGCCACACCTCCTTCTCTGTTACAACTGGACCTGCAGAAGGATGACAATGGGAAAAAAATGATTACACACTCATGGTTATAACACAGTTGCAGCTGTATAGTGGACTGATGCAGATGACATGTACACCCTTCTACAGAAAGAGAGAGAAAGTGTCATTCGCACCTTCTGCAACATCCAGCTATGTTCATTTCAAACTCCTTCACTGCTGCAACAGAAAATGCAGTCCCAAATGGAACAGGTATCATATCAGAACAAACTGATACTGGAAAAATATTTGTGGGGTTAGGTAAGAGTTTCTGCATAATGTCTGCCTTCCACTCTTAAAGCAGGTCATGATTGAGCTGCCTCGGGTCATTTTAGCAATGTTGGCACTGCAAGTGTAGATAATGCCCTTTGCATTGGTCACCGTCCTGGCAAGCTTGTGCCACACTTCCACATTCCACAGTGGCCTATCATAGGAATCCTGAAAGGCCCTTCACAGAAAGAACAAAACTGTTTCTATCTCTTGCACACTATGCTGGAACTTTGCATTCCATGGACCTCAAAGTAACCACGGCCACTCAGTTCAACTGAGGGAGCAAAATGAAAGTGCCATGCACATGGATGCACATTTTAGTTCATGTGTTGTACAATATAACACTGCACTGTGTCATTGCTGCATCTCTACAACACAGCACCCTGGTGCTCTGGGCATACACATGCCATATGCATGAGCATACTTGTCACATGCTTCTTGGTCACAGTGATGTACATGATTACAGCCAGCATGTCTGTAGAGCTCAATATGCTGTAGTTGTGATTCATTAACAGTAATATTAAGCAGGCTTATTAGTATAACTTCTGAGTGAAATGTCCTTATCTTGTACAACCTTGCTCAGTGCTGTACAACTGTAAAATTCAGTAATTTTAAGAGAGAGCCTGTAGTTTTGAATCTTTACAAAGTTATGGAAGGAGTTGCAGAGTTTAGGAAGGAGCCCTGTCTGGTAAAGTATGTCAACAAGAACAGCAAGCTTCATAATGGATATCAGGCAACCTGAAGAAGAACAGTGTGATGTGTGTAACTGGGAGTCTAGGACACTGGTATGGCAGTGTACTGTCTGCCTGCGGCTTTGGGAAGGGCAACCATGTACAATGAAAACACTGTAAAGGTTATAGTGACATGGATTTGAGTTTCCATAACCACATGTTCTGGCAAAATAACAGTCTGTAAGGAGGGGAGCCTCTTTGTAGGACTAAAAGTGACAGATAAGTGCATATGTGGGTGTGGGAGTCTATGGCCCTTTGACATAAGGAAATGGTTGGGGGCTGGAGGTTGTGTGCAAAGAATCAGTTATGGATATAAACACTTGCATGGGAGGGAGATGGCTATATATATATATATATATATATATATATATATATATATATAGTCATCTTGCAGCTTATTTTAGACACAGACTGAACAACATGTTCTGTCCACTATTATTCTTGTATCTGCATGGCCACCTGAAGGAGACAATGCTTGGAAAAGTTCACAAACCAGAAAAAGAAAGTGGTACTGCAGGCCCTCCACATGCACGGTAAGTATCTCCTGGGTACAGTTAATACAAACAAGCAGCAGTGGGATCACATTTAACAAAGACTGCTACAGGATAAGAATGCTGGGATGGTCATAACTGCATGCAGCAAGAGGATTAGAGGAGGTTACTGATGCGATACTCCATGCAAAAGAAAATGCACAAGACATTGCAACACACACAAGTCCAACAAAGGGTGTGGGTTACCCAAACAGAAGTGTCTCACCAAGGTCCTTTGGTTTTTGGTGATACCTGTCAGCCAGGGCAAGTATCCTCTCATAGTCATAGTGGCTTTGATGTGAAAGATCAGTTGGCAACAACCACCCATGTGTCTGCTGAGGATGCACCAGCTTATTAACGGCAAGTACAGTGCAATACAGCACAAGACAGCACACTCTGATGCATTGGGAGAGAAGGACTGACCAAGGCCCATCTTGCATATCTTTCTTTGCAGGCAACGTTTTTGCATCTATAGCAAGATGCACAAAAAGATATGTATATCACGCAGGCTGTGTCTGTAATTTTTTGTGTAGTACTATGCATGCCAGTGGGGATATAGAGAGAACTCTGTGGGATGACATTGGTGTCATATATGTTCTTGTTTTCATGGGTTCCACTGCTGAAGTGCCCAGCAAAACAGGACAATATAGGGCTAATATCAGCAGGGCACCTATGGCTTACACTGGCAAAGACATACAAGTGGCGTGTTGACATAGTGGTACTGTTTGCAACTCCAGAGGTGGAAGGATCACCTGTGCCAACCATAACAGAGTCCCTTGTAGAGGTACAGGCAGAGCTTCAAACCTTACTAGACTATGATGGGCAGCTTTCACCTGAGGGCACACTCAGACTCCACCTGTATCCCCAGGGCACACATTTCACCTTTGCACTACATCTGAGGTGCATATACTCAACATAGGAGACAGACATGGGTAGATGAAGTGTTATACTGCCATGACTCCTGTACTATTTTTAATGTGGCTGCAGTACTTAGCATTAACCTGCAGATGTGCATGCCACTGATTTAGACATATTTAGCTCCTATCGCCAGCAAATGGTGGAGATGGTGTGCTTGTTCTGTGGATTAGGAACTGAGAATAGATAATGCTGCTGAAATTACTGACTGAAAGTGATGATTTCATCAGTGCTCCCATGAGACACATTGCATTCACACTCCAGCTTGCCTCCAGAAAGCATGACTTTTGGGCCCATGTGAGGATCAAGATGTGTGGGATGGATAACCAAACCTCCCCAAGTCGGACTGCAAGAACCATTTCAGACACAGTTTCACTGTTAGCTCTGGTCACACAGCCAACCACTCCCATTCATGGACATGATCCAAGTTGTGGTCAGTGATATTCCCCTGGCTTAACACTTGGGATGCTTCCTTAGGCTGCACATGCATGTTCATCTAGTTCTACCCCTTTCCTTTTGCTTGGGGGTACACAGGGTCCGACCACTGATTGTTGTTGATTACTTTGCTGTGGGCCTCATTAATCTCCAGCACCTCAAGCCACCACAGTGCTTACTGCCAACAGTCTCATCATGGCAGCTTGATTCCATCACTGGAAGATGTGATCCTTGACTCCCCACATCCTCCTAGAGTACATAGGTACAGTGTTCACCTCCCATGACCCTAACCCTGTCTGCCACCATTGTAGTTACCATTCACGGTGTCCCCAACTGATCCCATGACACACCTCATTTCATAGGATTGTATTCACCTGTCACATTGTCACATTGTCAACCACCAGTACAAGTAATGATGACTGTAGCCTACCCATCCTCTATCCTGTGTTGAGATGATTTTGTTTTCTGCATAGCATGGCCAGTCCTTGCACTGTCTTACATTGCTTGGATGTGATAAAGCATGGGGTATTTTCCCTGTGTTATGGCCCATTGCTGTAGACTAGATGTGCCTGTTTTCAGTGCTGCAATATGTTGCACCGCCTCTGCTGTGGTACTGCTGCTGCTGTGTATTCCTCATCTGCCTCTTAACTGTGACTTCCCACTGCTGGTACAACTAATATGCTATATTATGCTATGATGTTAATACGCTACTTCAATTTTCTGTGTGATGCCATGCTGTGCAGCATTGCACACACAACAGATATCTTGCTGCAGATTTCAGGACTGCGTTACAGTGCCCCTTCTGACATGTCTAGGCAATGGAAGCATCTCTTGAGTAGGTCAAAGACCCACAGCACTATATTATGTGTTTCAGCATATGCTGCATTGTGGGTCCTTTTCTTCATGGCCTGGGGTTATCAACTAGGGTTCTTGGATATATCAGACATCATATGGAACATGAGATGAATAACACTGCTTATGTGGCCTGCTGCCTGTGTGAAGTTATTTTATTTTATTTTAATTTTCTTTACTGGGATAGTCCAACTGGTTGAGAACACATTTCCAGTGGAGGCTTGGGGAGAAAAGCTCCAGAAAAAAAATTAAATTAATATTGACATATTAGCAAATTTTAAAAAGATATTCACAAAACATAAAATTCACACATTAGAGAATAGATTGATTACAGAGTATTATATGTGGAACATAAGCATTCTGTAAGAGTAGCAACCTTCATTTAGTCTATAGAGTTGTAAGTAAGTAGACAGCCTGCTGTTAGGGGAAGGCGTGATTTTAATGGTTGTATACATAACTGAAGTAATTATGAAAATAGGAGGTAGACAGAAGAGAAGGGAAAGGAGGGTAGGAGTTAGTGTAGAAGAGACCGGAGGAGGGGAAAGAATAACAGAAGAGAGGGTGGAAGAAAAATGGATGAATTTAGGTGAATAGGTAAGAGGACATAGGGAAATGGTATATAGCAGAAGAAGTCTAGTAAGAGAAGAAAAGTTAGAAGGATAGCTTTTGAAGAATAGGGGGAGAGGATAGGTGGTAAAGTAATACGTGCAGGCGTTAGAAATATATGTGGTGAATAAGGGATGAGAGTAGAGTTGGTGGTTAAGGAAGTGGCTCTAGCCACGAGCAGTACATGAGCAAAGCCAATTATTACTGAGGAAGTCTTTTAGGAGTTCTTTTAAAGTGAGATAGGTTGACAGTGGTAAGGATGGGCTGAGGAATGGTATTCCATATTTTGGAGAAGTAGTTAGAGTAGAGAGAGTTGCCTGCTTTATTGTTGGATTTAGTGACATGTAATAAGGGTTTATTGGAGGATCGGAGAAGACGAGTGTTAGTAGTATAAGGTTGCAGCATAGGTAAAAGGGCACTGGTTTTATCAGGTTGATGTGCTTTTCTGTGAGCAGAGGTGAGTTGAGTGTAAGTCAAGTGGTGGAGTAGTTCTAACTAGTTTAGTTGACATAAAGACCTTATCATGCTGATTAGGGGAAGCCAGCTGACCCCTGCTAAAAGAAGAGACTTGTCCCAGCAACGTTATCTGACCAAGAGTCCGACGACTCTGAAGTTTCTAATTATGAAGACATGCCCTTATTTGCTTATGAGGATTCAGATGCAGAGGAATCCATTCCTTCTGCCTCTCCTCCAGAGGATTTTTTTTTTGGTGAAACCCTACATACCTTGAGAGAGCATTTCCATTGGGAATGCCAGAATTATCCTCAGTCCAAAAAGAGACTTGGGGAATTTTTAGATTTACCACAGCACAGACCCTTAGCTATTCCTCCTGTTCTGGATGTTGTGGATGATGTTTTTATGGAATCCAGTCTATCTCCTGATACTCTACCTCCTGCTCCCAGGAAACCTGACAGGCACTACAGAGTCCCTGGCTCACACACATTTCTTTTCAAAAATCCTACTGCTGACCCACAGGTCATCTCCCAAGGACCTAAAGGAATAAAAGCAACCACAACTAAGAATCCCACCCCTTTAGACAGGGATTCCTGAGCTTTAGACAGGGATTCCCAAGCTTTAGACAGATGGGGTAAAAAAGTATACACTTTGCAACTCTTGCCATTAGAGCATTAAATTTTCAGTTCCTAATGCTGAAATACAGCAACATACTATGGAACTTGTTAAACAAAAATTATCTACCTTCACTGACTATGCAGAAAATAATTACAAAACTTATGCATTCTGCAAGCCAAGTTACTAACTATACCCTGCAATGTGGGTTTAATGTCATAGAAGCATCCTACAGGGCAGCAGTCACAGGTTCTGTACTTAGAAGACATGCTTGGCTTAAGGAACAGACCTTGCCAGACCATGTCAAATCAAAATTATTGGACGCACCACTGAACAAAGACAATCTGTTTGGCACCAAAGCAGAAAAGGTTTTAAAAAAGATGGAAGAAAAAACTAAGTCTATGTAGACAGTTAAAGACTTTTTGCAAGTCCAGCCTCCAAGATTAAGTAGGTATTGCCCCTCAAAACATTGGCCCTTTCCAGCCCCCTTAAGGCCACCTCAGACAAGACCTAGGGGGAGCAACCACCCCCCAGACAGCAGTCTCAGAGTATGCAGAGATCTAAGCAATGGAGTACCTCCACTTCTAAAACAGAGTGCTAAGCCACCCACTGTGGAAAGAATTCACAATGACTTCTCAACTCCACCTCTCACCGCTGCCCATCTGCTTGTGCCCCTAGGAGGAAAACTTGCCTCCCGTGCAAAAAACTGGACCACCATCACCAGTGATTGATGGGTCCTCAACATAGTGTTCCAGGGGTACAAATTTTATTTCCACATGCTGACAACTCCAAAAGGGTTCCCAGATCTTCCTCAGTGGGCAGAGATACAAAACCAAGTTCATTCCCTGCTGTCCATGAGGGCAATTCAGCCTGTTCCTGCAGAACAGATGGGCCAAGGCTTCTATTCCAGACTTTTCCTGGTACCCAGAAAAGAGGGCTACTGGCACCCAATCTTAGATTTGTCCATTCTAAACACCTTCCTGCTGGTACCAAAATTCAAAATGCTCACCCTACAGCAGCTTCTCCCTATGCTGTCCAAAGATGCCTGGTTAGCCACCTTAGACTTAAAAGAGGCCCATCTGCACATCCCAATCAAAGACTCCTGCAGGAAATATCTACAGGTCAGGGCAGGACCTATGCACTTTCAGTTCTCTGCACTTCCCTTTGGCTTATCCACTGCTCCCAGAGTTTTCACAAAATGCCTGGCTCCAGCCATTGCTTTTTGCAGACAAAGAAATATTCAAATTTACCCCACTTGGACGACTGTCTGATTCAGGCAGACAGTCAGGAAAAGCTATTGCAGCACCTGACATTTGTAAAGGACCTACTAACCTCACTGGGGTACACTATAAACAAAAAGAAATCAAAACTAGTCCCCAGTCAAAAGATTTTATTCCTGGGAGCAAGCCTGGACACATCATCCCAGATGGCATTCCTTACTCCAGCAAAACAAGCCTACCTGACAGGCTACTTCTCTCAACTAGCCACCAGAACACGGTTATCCGCAAGGAACATCCTGCAAGCTCTAGGTTTCATGGCCTCCTGCAGTCTACTAATTCCATATGCCAGACTGCATATGAGGAAACTTCAGTGGTACTTAAAAAGCCTTTGGTGTCAACATTCTCAGGACCTGGAAACTATTATACCTTGCCTTAGGAAAGATTTTCTTTGGTGGGCAGCAGCATGCAACCACAACAAGGGACTTCCCTTTTCACAACCCCACGTTGACCAGACCCTAACCACAGATGCATCACACTATGCCTGGGGTGCACACCTGGACAGCAGGTGCATTCAGGGACACTGGAGCCCAAATCAAATTCATCTACACATCAACCAAAAAGAGATGCTAGCTGTTCAGCATGCTGTGACAGCTTTCAGACCCCCTACTCTCTCTGGGGCTTCTACTAATCAAAATCAACAACACCACAGTGATGTGGTACATCAACAAGCAGGGGGAACCCACTCTGCAGGCTAGCCATGACCCTTTGGAACACAGCCTCAGCCATGTATATTCACCTGCTAGCACAATTCCTGCCAGGCAACCAAAACTCTCTGGCAGACAACTTAAACAGAAATCTCCTAGACGCACATGAGTGGCAATTAAACCAAAACACCTTCAGCCTTATGACCCAGAAATGGGTACCCTGAATGTGGACCTATTTGCCTCCTCCAACAACCACCAGCTCAGCAAATTCTGCACCAGGGAACCTCACAGCAAGGCCTGGAAAGTGGATACTCTATCCTTCCAATGGGTAAACCTCTCAATCTAGGCATTTCCCCCACCTCTTCTTACAAGAGTATTGCTCAAAATAAGGGAGGAAAGGCCAAGGGCAATCCTGATTGTCCCAGACTGGCCATGCCAACACTGGTTCCCACTACTGTGCAGTCTGTCACCGTTGCCTCCATGGCACCTCTGTTAGATTGCAACCCTCCTGACTCAGCAGGAGTGAGAGTTTTGCATCCACAATTGCCAACCCTGAACCTGGCAGCCTGGCTTATTCCTTGACTTTTCCAGTGGTCAGCCTAAGCAAGCAGGTCCTGGACGTTATATGTGAAGCCAGATGACCCAGCACTAGAAAATCCTATGCTGACAAGTGGAAAAGGTATTGTTCCTGGATCCAGACTAAAGGAGCTGACCCAACACAGCCCTCCTTACCTCTGACTCTGGATTACCTAGCAGACCTACTCCACAGGGGCCTATCCTTCTCTTCCATTAAAATCCATGCCTCTGCCATCTCTGCACATTACAGCACTGAGCCACCTGTCTTTTCACACCCTCTCATTAACCAGTTCCTTAGAGGGGCTAACAATTTAAGGCCACCAAGAAGACCCCCTACCCTTGCTTGGGACCTTAACTTTGTGTTGGAAAAGCTCACGCTACCCACCCCCCCTTTGAGCCTGCAGCTTCAGCATAGTTAAAATTCCTCTCTTGGAAAATAGTCTTGCTTCTGGACATCACTTCATCTAGAAGAGTGTCTGAGCTACAAGCACTTATGGCTGTGAAGCCCTTCATCATTTTACATGCTGACAGGGTCTCCCTCAGGACTAACCCAACTTTCATGCCTAAAGTGGTGTCCAGTGTGGCTCTCAACCAGTTTATTAATTTGCCTACTTTTTTCCCTAAACCTCAAAATAAGGAGGAAAGGATCCTGCACTCTTTAGATGTGCACAGACACTTCAGATTCTAGCTGAATAGGACTAAGCCCTTTAGGAAATCTGACCAGTTACTTACTAGTCAGCTTTGCACCAGGGGCAAATGGCAAGGCCATATCAAAACAAACCATTTCCAAGTGGATAGCACACTGTATCCATTTCTGTTACAAACACCATGGGAAACCACCCCCATAGAGGGTCAGAACATATTCCACTAGGACAACTTCAACCTCTGCAGCCTTTCTCAGAGGGGTCCCTACCAGGGACATCCTGGACACTGCAACATGGAGTTCTGCTCATACCTTCATCTAGCATTACCACCTGCCTATCTTTTCCAAATCGAGGGTAGGCTTTGCAACCGCAGTCCTGCAGGGCATACTAGCCAGCCCCAACTATTCTTGACTGCCTCCACCCGTTCTTCAGCTTTGGGAATCAACCCAAGTGTGATGACTGCAACAGTGAAACACGAAGAACATAGTACAGTTGTGTACACTTACCATAAATGTAGATGTTCGTGTGTGTTCACTGTTGCAGTCCTGGTTTCCCACCCTCCAGCCCCCTTGTCTGTCTCTCTCTCTCTCTCTTTACAGGGCTATTGGTATTTACTTTCTACTGGTGGTGTTATTCCACCATAACCTATCTCCCTATTTGGGGGCTCCTGACATTTGGGGCAAGAAAAATTGATGTAATGGCATCGGCTGCCTGTTTTTATACCACTGACGACCTGGCATCAGTCCTGGAGCAACAACAACTGACGCAGAAATACTAAGGCTCTGGTATTCGGGCCGACTGAGGGCTACCCCTGGCAGGATAACCCTAGTGTGATGACTGTAACAGTGAATACACTCTAACATCTACATTTATGGTAAGTGTACACAACTGTACTTTTTAAGGAGGTTGCAACACAGATAAGAGTTGAGTCATCTGCATATTGTATGATGGAGGCAAGAGGAATAGATTAGTGGAGATGGTTGATAAATATACTAAAAAGTAGGGGGCTGAGAATGGAATCTTGGGGTACTCCCATGTTGCCAGGTAGCAGGGAGGAGAGTTCCTGTTGCCATTTGATGACTTGCTGTTGCCCAGATAAGTAGCTAAGGAACCAAGCAAGAGAAGAGTAACTAAGTTTAAGGGTGATGAGTTCATCAAGTAGTTTCTGGTGGGAGACCGTATCAAAGGCTTTGAGAGATCTAAGAAGATAGACGAAACTAGCTGCCCATTATTTCTGTGTTAGGTAATGGTATTAGTGAAACTTAGGAGACTAGTTGTCGTACTAGGGTGTGGGCAGAATCAGTGCTGTGTGTTAGATAAGAGGTCATTAGTAGGTAGTTTAGAAGCTGCATATGGATACATTTTTCTAGAATTTTGGAAAGGGGTGGTAAGATAGTGATGGGCCTGTAGTTTGAGAGCTCAGTAGAGTTACCCCCCCCTTTGTCCAAGGGGATAATATGAGATGTTTGCCAGTTTAAGAGGACATAGTGTTCTGAGATAGAGCAGTTGATCAGAATAATGATGGGATAGGCAATAGCATCGGCTGATATTTTTAGGAATTCTGTAGGTAGGTTATCTGCTGCAAGGGTAGTGGATTTGAGTTTGGAGAATAATTTTTATGGTGAGAATTTGAACAGGTTTGAAGGGGAAGGTCTCACTGGTGTTGCTGGAAAGAGTTGGGATAGTTGTAGGAGTATTGTGTTGAGAGTTTGTGAGTGAATGGAATTTGTAAAGAAAGTATTAAATTGTTTAGCAATGCCGTCAGTGTTGGAAGTGGTTGTGGGGGTGGGGGTGAAGTATTCCCAGGGTGAAGGAGTTTGTTTTTTTTTTTTTTTTTTGTGGCGGACCAAAATTTCTTAGGATTATTGTAGCGCTGTTGCTGTGTAACAGAATAGTGTGTTTTTACCCAGTTTATTTTGGGACTTTGGTTTGTTTCTAAGTTGTTTGTATTTCTCTAGATTGACTTGATGCTTATTGGTATGCCAGAGTGTCCAGGCATAGTCTGTGGCATACCAAAAAGTTTTTGATGTCATTTGTTAGTCATGGTGCAGAGTGAGATTTTATTCTAGCAGTTCTGCAGGGGGCTAGCCTATTTAAAATATCAAGGAAAGTGGTGTTAAAGTAGAGTATAGCAGTGTAGGGGAAAAGTTTTTAGAGATGACCAATCACAGAGTTGTAAAAGTGAACCAAATGTTTATGGGCTGAAGTTCTTTTTGTTGCGAATTAGATGGAAATGGGCTTGTCTGAACGGTATGCTATTGGGGAGGCAACCAGATTGGAAGGTTAATGAAGGCTTGTTGGTGAGGTTCCAATTTGATATAGATTGCCATTTGGAAGTTTTGTCTATTCTAGTTGCTGTTTGAATAACCTGAGAGAAGTTATGTAGGTTAATAAAGTTAGTGAGATTTTCAGTGCTGTAAGAGAACCCAGTCAGTGTTGAGGTCACCCATTATGATGGTTTCTTGTGAAAAGGTTGAGGAAATCCAGTGAAGCATTTCCTGAGTAATGTAGAAGTTATTGCCTGGTGGAATATAAATGACTATTATTATTATATGTTTATTTGTGTTGATTTCTAGTTCGGTAAATAGTATTTCCGCATTATTAAATTTGTAAAAAAAAATGTAAAAATATCAAAGGCAACAAACTGTATCCAAGTAAAACACCATAGGACACAGAAATCTTCTTTATTGAAAACAGCACATGGTGTTTGTCAAGATGAATAAGTTATAGTTTACGTTTTGCGTATACATTATGGCTATACCCCTCCATGCTTGTTTTTTCTATCGTCTCTATGAATGTTGTAACCTGGAGGGAGAATTTGTTTGCAATTTCATGTTTGAGCCAGGTTACAATGAGTATGGTGATGTCAGCAGAGTAAAGGGATAGGGAGGTATGAAGATCATGAACTTTGTTGACTATACTTCTTAGGTTTTTGAAGAATTGTTACCTGTGTGTATATACCTGGCAAGCATCTTTGTTTGCTTACCAACTAGATTCCCCTGTGGGAAATTCCTTCAGAGTAGCCTTTGATATTGGCTTGATGTGTATGAGTTGTGAGAGTCATGAAAATTGCCCAGGTAATGTTACAGACATGTTATCTATAATGTTCTGAACATTACATGCCATCTGGCAGTTAAGGGATTGGATGCCCTTTTTTGATTTATCACAGTCCCTCTGGACCAGATGTGGCTTTGAAAGCAATGAATGTAAAATCACTGACTCCCAGGACATCAAGAAAATTGGCAGTTTTGTAAAATACCTGCAAGGAGATATATCTGTTCTCTGCTCTGCAGTCCAAGGGGGCCAGATAAGTTCCTGAAACTGCAGCATAATGTTGAGGAACTGGCACAGGTTTCATATGGCTGAGACCTGAGAATAACTTGTCTCCAATGTGACAGTGAAAGGTTCGTCTGGCTTAGATAGTTAAAAAGCTACATATACTTTAGGATCCAGGAATAGGCATTTAATACATCCTTGAGCATTTCAAAAGTCCCCCATGATTTGCTTGAGTACATTTAGAGGTCCAATCAAAGCTACCAATTTCAGTCATAATCAAAGCAAGACAAAAGATCAGAGGTATACAGTCAAAATTATTGAATCAGTAGTCAGTGTTTTTCAGCAAGTCACCAGAATTCCGGATGCAAGTTAACACAAGTGGTAAGCGTGTGGTACTCAGGATATAGAGTAATAAACACTTACGTGGTGTGAAGATCTGGTATGCATTAGAAGTGTATAAAACACATTTCAGTTATAATTTTTCTTGTATTTATGCAACATCCACAAGAATGTTAACTGGCAGTAATTTTTGTTTTTAAGTTTTATGAATTTCAGCTAATATATAGAAGTTTCTTCTTTAATGACTGTAATAACTTATTAGACTGTAGTAACTTATAAGCACTCACATCCAACATTACATTTCAAGATTTAAGAGAAGTGGTGTATACGTATACAATCTTAATTCTATTTCTCCTTGGTGGTATTCTGCTGTGACACACACACACACACACACACACTTGAAACGGAGGAAAGAAATAACATGATATGAATATAATTAAGAAAAAGAAAATAACTATCTTCATTTCACAGAAGATATGTGCTCATACTGCATCAAATGTTTTAATATATAGATGTGGATCACTTTACAGAACATATTTGAGTTTTCCCATAGCAAATACATGCTCCCCACTTTCTCCTATATCTTAGCGTCCACCCACCACACTGTCCTGCTTGCAGCTCACCTGACAAATGCATCATATCAGCATTCATTTCCATTTTTTATGTAAATCTTGTTGAGAGAGAAAAATATGCATGGTCATTCTTGTGTTGTGCCTGCTGGTGACACTTAGCTACCATAAGCTGCAGTGATTTCCATGGTATGCATACATTTTGTGTTTTGAAGTCAAATGAAGAAGGTGTATAAAAATGGTATTGCATCATTTTGCTTCAGTGTACCAAGTGTTTATGTTGCTGTTCTTGTGTGTGTGTGTGTGTGTGTGTGTGTGTGTGTGTGTGTGTGTGTGTGTGTGTGTGTGTGTGAATGCTGTCTCACTTGATATTTATATCTGTCCATTTTAGAGGCTCTGGATGGCAGTTTGTATCGCTGTTTTTGAAATAACAGTGGGCTGTACCTGCAAACCACTAAATCTGCCAACATTTACGAATAAAAGAAATTCTTCTAGATAAAAGGATTTTCATGTTTATTTATTTGTTATAGTTGTAGTTTTCCAAAAATTAGTTAATTTGAGTTGAAGAACATTTACATAGTATGACAGAATTAAAGTATCTTTTAAATGTATTTGTAAATAAACTGGTTTATCATGGACCCTTGTCCATGGTTTTTCTATGTAGGCAAAAACTACAGGCTTTAAGGACAGAGGATGAACACACATAAGTCAGAAATTAGGAGATGAAATGAGGAATGCACACTTCACATATAGAGATGACATATCATGTGATTTTGGCTGCATGTCATGTGATATATTTGGACCTATATATAAAAGAGCTGTTCTATGATGCATTGTTTTATTGAGAAAGGATTGTATCAAACCCTTGTCTAGCTACAAGGGCTGAGGTAAATGTAATTCATGTGTGTGTGTGTGTGTGTGTGTGTGTGTGTGTGTGTGTGTGTGTGTGTGTGTGTGTGTGTGTGTGTATATACGCGTATGTGTATATATGGGTCCCTTTTCATTTATTGAAAGCACACTTACCTGAATTCCTAATGAGCAAGACTACTACTATGAAAGATGACAATTACAAAGCCTTGGATCACCGACAGTTATTCCCAGGGTATAGAACCACTCCACAAAGCACAAACACAGATTACAGACAATTAGTGCATAGTAAACACACCTTCAATGTAGCTTAGGTTAACATTTGATTAAATATGTCTCTAGTATAAACATTTGGCATTCTGAAGAATTATTGGAGTGCATTTGACATAGTAAATAACATATACTTTGGCACACATTGACCTAATTCTGTCACCATAACAATGATATGTATCATATCAGACGGCTGTTAGTGATTAATAGTTTACTATACTAGCAGTAGTAGCAGATAGTATAATAGATATTTCCAAGTATGAAAACTTGAATAGATAGTGTCATTTAGGTACAGGAAGAACTTTGACTAGGGCTAGAGCTAATGATATGGATTAGTGAGAAAGAGATAGTTTGTAAGAGTGTTACTTATGAAGAGATTTAGTAGTGGAAGAATAGTTGATGATGGAGACAAGACAGATTGCTGTGGTGTGGTTGTTAGCATTAAGGTTTAAGTGGAGAGAGAATGAAAGAAAGTAACAGTTATGGTTTACCCTGGTGATATGCATGGGCAAAGCCACAATTCTCTTGGGAATTGTTTCAGGTAAGGTTTGAATTGTGAGATTTTGTCTAACTGTCTCAGGGGGTGGGGCAGATTATTCCACAGCTTGGAAACATAGTTTGAGTAGAGCTGCTGTTAGATTTGGTGGTGGTTAGATTTTTGAAGCTGGTTTATAGGCTCTGGGAGGGGCGTAGTGTTTTAGGATGTTCGCTAGTGATGGCAATTTTCTGGTTTATTAACGAACTTGCATTCAGTAAGTGATCATATATAAAATGTTGTGGTAGTTCTATCCAGTCTAATTATTTTAGAGGTTCGCAATAGTGAATTTTATTGTTATGCTTTATAGCCTTATTACAGCATATCTGTAATTTAGATTTTTGAGTAGCTTAAAGATTTGCAAGTACTGAACAGGCTCGGTCTGAACAGGTAGGGTTGGTAGGAGATATGTGGAAGCTATGAACTTCCTAGCTGAGGCTGTGAAATAATGGCTGGCTCTATATAGGATGCCCAGTTTTTTGTGTTTTTTATAGTTTCATGTATGTGCTGATCATATTTTAGGTTGCTATCAATGGTGATGCCAAGTAATTTTATGTGTGGTATGTTTTCTGTTTGTGTTATTAGCTGACATAATTGTAAAAGTATTTATTTGTTGGCCTGTTGTTTTGAGAAAATCATTACTTTACTTTTCTTTGGGATTAGTAGAAAGTTTGAGTTCAGGAGCCAGGATTCTGTGGAAGAGAAGGATTTTTGGGTGTGTTGTTGTTGATCTAATCTAAGGTGGGAGCATAGCAGATGAGGGTGGAGCCATTAGCGTACTGAATTATAGAGGCATGTTTTGTTGCAGTATGTAGGTTGTTTATGAAAATGTTAAGTAGGAGGAAGCCAAATGTGGAGTCGTGGGGGATGTCGACAATGACAGGTAAAAATTATGAGAATTCTGTTTGCCATTTCACTGAGTGTTGTCTGTTGGTAAGATAGCTGCGGAACCAAGATAAGGAGTATGTAGAAAGACCAAAAGATGCTAATTCAGTTAATAGTTTATGATGGGAGACAGTGTCAAAAGCTTTTGATAGATTTAGAAATATGTACGATACTATGTCCTCATTGTTTCTATGGACATTAATAGTGTTGGTGAAACTAAGGAGGGCTGTAGTGTACTGCGGCTGGAGCAAAAACCATCTTGTGTGGGTGTGAGGAGATTGTTATTTAAGATGTGTTTGATAACCGAGTATGAATACATTTTTCGATATTTTTTGATAATGGAAGTAGTATAGCAATGGGGTGGTAGTTTATGTCCCTAGATTTTCCAACTTTGTGCAAGGGAATAATGTAGGATATTTTCAAAGTGAGGGGACATAGTTTTCCTTAATGGACTGGCTGATTAGGAGGGACTCTGGGTAGGTGAGGGCATCAAATGCCAGTCTGATATATTCAGCTAGAAGGTTGTTAGTGGCTATAGTGGTAAGCTTTATTTAATGGAGGAGATTTCTGATGACTGTGGTGGGACTGGTTGCAGAGTAAAAGTAAGCAATAAGTTCTTAGTTTGTGTGGGAATAGTAAGAGGGTGATTGATACAGTTCTGTCCCTCATCAAAGATATTAATGAAGTCAGAGTTAAATTGGTTTGCAATAGAGTATCAACAAAAAATCAACATGGGCTGGAACAAATTCCACTGGAGCATAGACAGAGACAAAATGTATTGGTTTAAGTGCTTTCTTCAGAGTATATCGCAGACTTCTTAAGAAACAAAAAAATCATTCCCTCATTTAAAAATCCCTCCAAAAACTCTATCATGTGACCTAAACAGCCAATCGACAATCTGAGTTAATAAAATCTGATATCCGCAAATATTTAAACGGCATTTTTAAACATCTAAATATTCCTAAATACAAATCCCAAAGTAAAAATAAAACTCCAAAACAAATGTGAGAAATATAAATCACGATAAATAAGAGTGTAGCTTTAAAACACTTGATATGGACACACTGTCATTAAGACCAGGGTACACACAAGCATTTAAGCTGATCTGCCATCTGAGTTTTTTTAATTCAATGAAGTCATTCCAAGGACCACCTCTCACATTTTTTTAAACTACAATATCCAAACCCGTAAAACCAAAATGGTGCCCAGGGTTCTTGAGCACATGTTTTACCAAAGCATTATTAATACTGCATTTCCTTATATCCAAAAAGTGCTCAGATATCCTTTCCCTAAACTTTCTCTGGGTTTAGCTATGTAAAAACATGAATATTGCATACAATGGGCCAAATAAATAAGTCCCACTGAGTTACAATTACAGAAAAAATTAATACAAACCTGCACATCATTAACAACAATTTCACCTTGTACCATAATGTGTTTGCAAAAACCACATGTATATTTCCCACTTTTAATGCTGGTGTCCGGTGCATATTCCTGATTATCTAATTCTAAAAACTCTTTAAGAGATCTACCTTTTTTATAAACCATCCTTGGTAAAGGCCCTAATGCATCTAAAAACCCATAAAAGCAGAAAAAAAATATTCCAGTTTTTCTTCAAAATCTCATAAATATGGGAACAATCAATTGTATAAATAGTAACAAAAGCAAGTGAAAATTATTTTCCGTTAGATCCATCTAATGTCACAAACCCCATTTTCTCATCAGTATGGGTCAAAGGTAAAGGTTCATATTGCCCATTAATTCTTTTCTGTTCAACTTCCTGATAAATCCCTTGTATCATACTCAGTGGGTAACCTCTGGATGTCAACATGTCAGTATGAATTTCGACTTTCTTTGTAAACGTGTCATCCGCGGTAACCATTCTAATGAGCTGCACTCGTTGCCCCTTCACAACCCACCTCTTTTGATGCTCCAGGTGACAACTGTTATAATGTAAGAGACTATTTGCGAAGGTTGGCTTTCTATAAATATTGCTAACAAGACTGTGTTTGCAACTATCTTTAGAAAGTTGCACATCCAAATAAGCTATGTCAGTGTGGCTCCATTTAGTGGTGAACCTAAAAAAAGATGTAGTTTGATTCAAATAATCAATGAAACATTGAAATTCACCCTTAGATTTCTTCTAAGCAATGAATACGTTATCCAAAAACTGCATATAAAGTTCCCATGGTGGTGTAACAAATTGACTAAAAACATATTTCTTCTCCTATTGCAACATGACTATGTTTGCAAAAATGGGGGCACACACTGCCCCCATAGCCACCTCTTCTTTTGTAAAAAAATAATGCCCACCAATAGAGACAAAATTATTTTTTTAGCACTAGTTCCATGCAGGTGTCTATGATATTGATGTCATTATTGGAAAATTTGTTAGACTCAAACAGGAAATCATGAAAACAATCCAAGCCGATGTCATGGGGAATCACATTAAATAAATTTACCACATCTACTGTGCAAAAAATTAAATCATCACTGTATTTTACTTTTCTAAAAAAATCACACAAGTCTTTATAAATGTGTACATAATCTTCCAAAACATTTTTCAGTTTTAAATCTACATACCTAGCCAAAGGATGTGTCTTAGAGCATATAGACATCAAGCAGGAATGGAAATCAAACCAGAAGTAGATAAAAACCAGGTAGCAACTGAATGTGCTAAAAAACAAAAGAAAGAATATAAGGTGAAAGGCCAGATGAGATGGCAAGAAATGTGGAAAAACATAAATATAGTTTCAAGTATAGAAAACTTCTGAAAGAGCCTCATGTTGATCAAGAACGAATGCAGGAATGGTTAAGGAGAGGTGAATTCACATAAAGAAATGAAAGGTTAATATTGGCAGCCCAAGATAGTGGGCTACGTACATGCTGGTTTACAAAGTCCATTGAACATGTGGGAGAAAGATAAATGTAGGTTTTGTAAAACTGATTTGGAAACAGTCACACACCTTGTTGCTGGTTGCGATGCACTAATGGCAGAGGGACTGTATACTGACAGGCATAATAATGTGGCGAGACTGTTACACTGGAGATTGTGCAAACATTATGGTACTGAAGTGGCTGAAAAACACTGGAAACATGAGCCACAGAGAATCATAGAAAATGATGGTTTATATCACATGGGCTCACCCATTACAAACAGTTCAAAAGATAGATGCTAGAAAAACGTATATTGTGGTCCAAGAAAAGAAGAAAAAAGTAGCATTGATCATTAAAATCACCACACCCAGTGACTACAGTGTCTTGCGTACAGAGAGATACAAAGTCATAAAATACCTGGATCGGCAGGCAGAAATCAGAGCCATGTGGAAGATACCCAGACAGTTCCAATAGTAGTAGGAGCAACGGGTCTTATAATAAAGAATCTACAATCGTATTTAGATATGTTACCAATCCATGTAACCCCATATAAATTGCAGAAGGAGTCATTACTGGGCACATTGCGGGTGCTGCGAAGAGCACTTTTGGTTGACAAAGAGTGAAACAATACTAATTTCATGAACTTTAATCATACTTTGACTTATGAATGGGGTCCATTCCTGTCATGGTATTAGAAACCCAAAAGACCTGGAGAAATTAAAAACGCTAAAAGCATTCACAACTGGTCTCACTGGGGGTTCCCTTATGTCTTTGTGAATCTTAGGGAGACCAAATATGGAAGTTACAATAGGGAACTTAATTTCATCTAACATTATTTGGCCCTGATCAAGCATATCCTGGAGTACCCATTCAATTTTGGCATGAGAGATGTGTACCATATTCAAGGAAGTTTTGTCATAAAAATCACCCTCACAAAGAAAACTGTACTTTTTATTTAAATAATCAGCATAACTCATGATCACAACCCCCCTTGTCAGGTTTCATCACCCTAAGACTTTTGTCCCTGCTTAATTTTCTTAAAAGTTCAAACTCAGAGACAGACAAGTTATAAACATTAGTTGTTTTTTTGTGCAATAACATTCTAAACTCGAATTCACACATTTTTTCGAAAAGTATTAATGGTGCGGCAGGGGGATGGGTTAAAAAGACTCTTCCTAGTAAATACAGAATGTAAATCATCCATTTTCCTGTCTTTAAAAACTATCTTAAAATTTAATTTCTTTAAAACATTTTTAAATCAGTGACCAAGTCGTCAATCCTAGACCTGTTCGATGGTACAAAAGTAAAAGCTCTGCTTAAGAGATCAACTAACTCAGAGCCGTAGTTAGTATAATTAAAAAGTGAAAATTCACCTTGAGCATTCTTGATAATGTTCCAACCAAGGGTGTTGTCCACCCGCAAAAAAGTTGAATCATTCTCAAAATGTATTAATTCCTGATGCGAGCAGGTTTCCTCCAATACTGTCTGTGATGAGAAACATTCAATTTGGTGGCCACATTCTGTTAGAACTGTGGCTTGTTCCACTTATTCCTGATCCTCTCCAAATGCCTGGGAAAAGTTTGAACCAAAGGGGCAGGTCTTTCAACCTCAGTGTCACTTCTCCCTACTGTCGCATTATTAAAGTGATCGTCAGTAGAAGGGGTTGGTTGGTTTTTCGGTTTAGGATAACCCAACCCTTTTAAATAATCCAAACAATCTCTTTCAAACTTCTTTTCCATCCTTGCCTTAATGTTAATTATTGCCTTATCAACTGATCCAAAAAGATTGTAAACCTTATCTTGATATTGCTCGAACAGGTCATTCATGATAACCCTCTCTAGTTTTGTGGCTTCTTCCATCAGCTCATCAATCAAGACTTGATTGTACTTTAATAGGACTTCCAGTAGCTCACACCCCTGTCGATCAAAAAGTTCAACCAATTCACAGTGTAAAGGGGTGTCAGATATTAAGCCATTAGGGAATTTCCAGTGCCAGAGTCCCTTTGGAATCCTCTGTACTTTAATACTTTCATGGAAGTAGTTCCCATGGGGGTGTAACAAATTGACTAAAAATTTGTCAATTTGTTACACCACCATGGGAACTTTATACACAGTTTTTGGATAACATATTCATTGTTTGGAAGAAATCTGAGGGTGAACTTCGATGTTTCATTGATTATTTGAATGAAACTTCATCTTTTTTTAGGTTCACCTCTAAATAGAGCCACACTGACATAGCTTACATGGATGTGCAACTTTCTAAAGGTAGTTGCAAACTGAGACTTGTTAGCAATATTTATAGAAAACCACAACCTTCTCAAATAGTCTCTTACATTATAATAGTTGTCACCTGCAGCATCAAAAGAGGAGGGTTGTGAAGGGGCAACTAGTATGTCTCACTAGAATGGCTACTGAGGATGACACTTTTAGAAAGGAAGCCAAAATTCTTACTGACGTTAACATCCAGTAAGTATGATACAAGGGATTTATCAGGAAGATGAACAGAAAAGAATTAATGGGCAATATGAACCTTTACTTTTGACCCATACTGATGAGAAAGTGGGGTTTGTGACATTAGACGGATCTAACAGAAAATAATTTTCACTTGCTTTTGTTACTACTTATAGAATTGATTGTTCCCATATTTATGAGATGTTGAAGAAAAACTGGAATATTTTTCCAGCTTTGATGGGTTTTTGGATGCATTAGGACCTTTACCAATGATGGTTTATTAAAAAAAGTAGATCTCATAAAGAGTGTTTAGAATTAGGTAATCAGAAATATGCACCAGACACTAGCAGGAAAAGTGGGACATATAAATGTGGCTTTTGCAAACAAGCAAACATTATGGTACAGACAAATTGTTAATGACATAGGTTCATAGGTTCGTACTAGGCTATCTGCCCTAGGGCATTTATAAGCCTAGCCAGAGTGTGTGTGGCTTTCACCACCCCTTAGGATGAGAATACTACTCCCATTTAGGGTTTAGTTTGCTGTGCCTCTGTCTAGTAGTGACACAGAGATGACCCCCGGGGTAAACCTACGATCTCCCATCCACTCGTCAAGATTTCTCTTGAATAGAGTTAGTGAGGGGCTCTGCCTAACATGGATTGGAATTCTGTTCCAGAGTGTAGGGAGCCTCTGGGTTATGAATCTGTCCCTCCAGCACGTCCTATTTATTTCTATGTTGAGGTTTAAGTCTCTTGCTCTCATGGCTCTGATGGATTTGGATTTTCTGAGATGGAGCATGTCCATTAATTCTGGATTGGACATGGCCTTGTACGTCAGGCACAGGTCACCTCTGAGTAGGCGGTATGCGACTGAATAGAGCTGGAATTTTTTCAGTCGGGCAGCATATGACATATGTTTAAGACCCTTTATCGTCTTGGTGAGGAACTTTTGAGGTCTTTCAAACTGCTGCAGGTGTCGGGTAAGATACATCCCAAATGGGGCATTGTACTCAATCATTGGCCTGATAAGAGAAGAGTACAGGGGCACAATGACCTCTCTTGATCTAGATGTGAAACCCTTTATGATAAGGTGGGCAATATAGAAGGTCTTCCTAACCACTTTGGCAATGTGAGTGTCAAATGAGAGGTTACTGTCAACCTGGGTCCCTAGGTCCCTGATTACCTCTTCCGTACTTAATGGATTACCACCTATGTGGTAATTTGTGGGTACCTTGTTTTTCCCAAAGGGTATGACTATACATTTTTTGGCGTTCAGCTTAAGGCCATGGCTCTGGCACCAATTATCTGTTTTTATGAGGCCTCTCTGAAGGATGTTTGTGTCCGCTGGAGTATCAATTATGGCGCCCAGTTTGCAGTCATCTGCGAACTTTGTCAGCCACAATCCTCCTATGTTTGCCTGTACCTCGGAAAAATAAATGCCAAACAAGAGGGGTCCCAGGACTGAGCCCTGTGGGACACCACTTGTGACTGGCTTGGAGTCTGACATAGCTCCAGCAACTCTGACCCTGTGGGTTCTGTCCTTAAGCCAGTTTGCAACCCATCTCATGACATATGGGTTTACATTTAAGCTGGTGAGTTTGTCTATGATGCCCGAGTGGGGTATTGTGTCAAAGGCTTTTGCAAGGTCAAGGTAGGCTGTGTGAACTGCCTTACCCTCATCAATGGCCTTAGTGACTGTTTCAAAAAAGTCGACCAAGTTCAAAAGGCAGGATCTGCCCTTGACAAAGCCAAATTGGGTAGGATCCAATGTCTGTAGGTCCCCAATGTCTTTGTTTATGAGTTCCATAATGATCCTCTCCATAGCTTTGCAGACCAGGCTCGTCAAGCTTATGGGGCGGTAATTTCCAGGGTCCGTAGAAGCACCGCCTTTGTGAAGTGGGACCACTGTTGCTGTACGCCACTCTTTGGGTACATATCCTGTAGTAAGGCTAAGATTAAACAGCAGCCTTATGTGTGGGTTTAGTTCCTCTTGGAGTTCATGTAGCGCACAGCCCGGGACACCGTCCGGTCCCATTGATGCTGTGTTTTTAGCTTTAGAGAGGGCGGCTCTCACCTGGGCATCTGAGATGTTAGGGAGGCTACACTCTGCCGGGATAGTTATTTCTCCTTTTGGGGGGGGAGGAGAAATTTGCACTGAACCTGTCTGCCAGAATGTTGGCAATGTCAGTGGGTTCAGTGTATTTTGTGTCATTTTGGACTAACTCTGAGCATATCTGGGAGTTTCCACCCAGGTTTCTAACATAGCTAAAGAAGGCCTTGTGATTGTCTTTTGTGTCTTTTGCGATTTTTCTCTCAAAGTTGGCCTTGGATGATTTTATGAGTGATCGTAGTTTTTGCTAGTACTGATCAGAGATGCCTTCCCTTTTAGGGATTTTGCTCTGTCATGTAGTAGCTTCCTCCTTCTGTTGTAAAGTTTGTTTATGGCTGGGGTCCACCAGACTGGGCGCCTGCCTTTGGGGGAATGGGTCTTGGTTTTATTTGGGATTGCATGATCCATGTATTCTTGAAGGTGCCCATAGAAGGCATTTGTAAAGGATTCAGCAGTGTGGGTTGTGGTTTCCACTGGCCCAGGGACCTTGAAGGATACCACTTCAGTCTTAAGAAGTGTGAAGTTGGCTTTTGAGAAGTTCTTCACTGTGGTCTTTTGTGCAGGGGGTGGGGGCGGGATGTGGATTTCCAGTGAGATTAATTTATGGTCTGATCTTACCAATGAGGGATCTACTTCTGGTGTGGAGCATTTTGTCCCCATGTTTTTGATGATCAGGTCTAGTATATTGTCTCCTCTTGTGGGAATGGTGACTAGTTGTTCCATCGCATTTAAGTTTATGAATTCTAGGAACCTTTGGGCTAGGGTGTTGGGGCTTGAGTAATGTTCCCAGTCTATGTTTGGGTAGTTGAAGTCTCCCAATATGATGGTATTTGGAGAGACATTCATACTCTCCAGTGTCTTCAGGAAGGCTGTGTGGGGTTCCTGAGTTTGAGAGGATGGCCTGTAGCATGCTACAAACTGTAAGGCAGTTTTGCCTATGGTTAGTTGCACCTGGATGGTCTCCGATGCTTCGTGTGTTGCCACTAACCTGGAGATGTGGGTATCTTTGATGAATATGGATACTCCCCCTCCTTTTGTGGTTCGGTCCAAGTTTTGGGGCCGGAAAGCATGATATGAGGTAAAACCTGATAGTGCTGGGGTGCTCTCAGGAGCCTTGAACCAGGTTTCAGTCACTGCACAGACATCAATGTTCTCCATACTGAGGAGGGCTTCGAGGGCGTGCATTATGAGGTTTAGACTTCTGGCATTGAGCAGCATTACCCTTAGTCTTTTTCCACTTGTGTTTTCTAGGGAGGTAGGTTTGTCATTTGAGCCTTGCCTAAAAAAGGCACTATGGGGGTGGCAAGAGCCTTGGCCAATATCCGGAAGCCCAGGGATGACAGGTGCAAGCCATCCCTTGCGAAGCAGCGTGGCTTGTCGAGCATGTCATCCCAAGCAGACAGACATTGGATCCCCTTAGAATGACACCAGTAATTAAGCCAGTTGTTAAAACTGATCATTTTGTCTTTGTACTGTGGCATCATTCTTGGTGAGGGTAAGATGCTGCTCAGGGTCAGGGTCATACTGGCCTGGGCTACATAATCAGAGAGCTCCTCTATGTCTCTTTTCATGTAGTCCAGGGAGGTACGTCTCAGGTCGTTCACACCGGCATGTACAATGACTGAGTCATATTTGTACTTGCTGTGGAGTGACCTGAGTGCTTGTGTTATGTGGCGGATTCTAGCTCCTGACAGGCAGCTTACTGTGACCTTTTCCTTTTTCAATCTGGTGAGCGGGACGTCAGTGTGTCTGACTATGGAGTCACCTATTACAAGTGTGTCTGGCATGTTGTTTGGCCTTAAGGGCTGTGACTGTTTAGCACACTGACTTTGTGAACTATGTGTTGCATGTGCTATGTCTTGAGGTGGCGGTTGCTTGGGTGTCTGCTTTGGAGGCCTCTGTTGTTTTGGTAGATTTTTAATCAGTGCCTCCGAGTATGTTTTTGTGTGTTTATGTGTTTGGTTTGCAGTTGTGATAGTTCTATGTGAGACTGGGTTTGTGGTGTGCGTGGTTACCTTCTCCTCCTGACTGGTCTTGCCAGTACTGAATTGAGAGAGCTCAGCCTCCAGTTTGGCTATATAGCTGCATCTCTCGCATATATTTGTATTTGTTGGGAGGAGGAGAGGGTTGTCTGTGTACATGAGGCAATTGTAACATTGCCTCAAGATTCCCAGATTCACCAGCTGAACAGGAGAGGACACCAGCAACTGACCCTTCGACATGCTAGAATAGTGAAAAAGATTGCTGTGTAACTGAGTCAGAAAGGATCTATAGGGAAATGGGTACTCAAGGGAATTTAGGTGAATTAAGTACTTTCTTTTGTTTAAGAGTGCTTTACCTGTATAAAAAAATGCTTTAGGAGCAAGTGCTGAGCTTTACCGTTAGAGTATAGGCTGTTTAGATTGCAAGTAGAGCAGTTCTAAGGGAAAAATTGAAGAATAGACTTTACGGAGCCAGAAATAGTTTAAACTTGATTAACCGGCGCTGCCCGATGCTGCTGTATGAGCAACTTCGAGCTAATTCGCGCAAAAGCACGCTAAAGCACGCAAAAACTGGCTTTATAGCAGGGGGTTGAAAAGAGCCAGGAATTGACCCAAAATGGCCAATAAACTACAAGTTGCTGGGCTGGAACCACTCCTCTAGGGACAAATAGGTTGCTCAGTGCTCCCCACTCCCACTGGTGAACAAAGAAGCTTCCTCTTATCCAAATAAGGATACGGATAGCACAGGAACTAAGACAAAGTCCAGAGATCAGCAAAATCTGAAGACTGGACTCTTCTAGTTCAGAAAAGCGGGAAAACAAGGATATTTTTTTTTCTTTTTTTTTTTTTACAGAGACAGAAGAAAAAGATACAGTAGCAAACAGTAAATGCTATAAAACAGCTAGCGCACTTGAGTGTGTTAGCCTAACAATTAAATTAAACAAAAATAACTTTTTAAAGTGCTAACAGTTTAAAATCTACACAGGTACAGTTAAAACAATATGCAGAGCTGTTTTTTAGGCGAAATACAGTCGAGATGCAGTAATTTAAGCAAAAGCCAGAAAAAATACTTATAAATCCAGGAAAGTCACTCTTTCACTCTCTGCTGCTTGTAGAACTCTGCAGGACACCACGAGGAGCTGTGCTGAGTCTTTTACAAGTGAAAAAGCACGCAAAAATGGGCTTTATAGCAGGGGGTTGAAAAGAGCCAGGAATTGACCCAAAATGGCCAATAAACTACAAGTTGCTGGGCTGGAACCACTCCTCTAGGGACAAATAGGCTGCTCAGTGCTCCCCACTCCCACTGGTGAACAAAGAAGCTTCCTCTTATCCAAATAAGGATATGGATAGCACATGAACTAAGACAAAGCCCAGAGATCAGCAAAATCTGAAGACTGGACTATTCTAGTTCAGAAAAGTGAGAAAACAAGGATATTTTTTTCTTTTTTTTCTTTTTTTTACAGAAACAGAAGAAAAAGATACAGTAGCAAACAGTAAATGCTATAAAACAGCTAGCGCACTTGAGTGTGTTAGCCTAACAATTAAATTAAACAAAAATAACTTTTTAAAGTGCTAACAGTTTAAAATCTGCACAGGTACAGTAAAAACAATATGCAGAGCTGTTTTTTAGGCGAAATGCAGTCGAGATACAGTAATTTAAGCGAAAGCCAGAAAAAATACTTATAAATCCAGGAAAGTCACTCTTTCACTCTCTGCTGCTTGTAGAACTCTGCAGGACACCATGAGGAGCTGTGCTGAGTCTTTTTCAAGTGAAAAAGCGCGCAAAAACGGGCTTTATAGCAGGGGGTTGAAAAGAGCCAGGAATTGACCCAAAATGGCCAACAAACTACAAGTTGCTGGGCTGGAACCACTGCTCTAGGGACAAATAGGTTGCTCAGTGCTCCCCACTCCCACTGGTGAACAAAGAAGCTTCCTCTTATCCAAATAAGGATATGGATAGCACAGGAACTAAGACAAAGCCCAGAGATCAGCAACATCTGAAGACTGGACTATTCTAGTTCAGAAAAGCGGGAAAACAAGGATATTTTTTTGTTTTTTTCTTTTTTTTACAGAGACAGAAGAAAAGATACAGTAGCAAACAGTAAATGCTATAAAACGGCTAGCGCACTTGAGTGTGTTAGCCTAACAATTAAATTAAACAAAAATAACTTTTTAAAGTGCTAACAGTTTAAAATCTACACAGATACAGTAAAAGCAATATGCAGAGCTGTTTTTTAGGCGAAATGCAGTCGAGATGCAGTAATTTAAGCGAAAGCCAGAAAAAATACTTATAAATCCAGGAAAGTCACTCTTTCACTCTCTGCTGCTTGTAGAACTCTGCAGGACACCACGAGGAGCTGTGCTGAGTCTTTTACCAGGTTTGCATTAATTGTTTCTGTAATTGTAACTCAGTGGGAATTATTTATTTGGCCCAATGTATGCAATGTTGATGTTTTTATGTAGGTAAAACCCAGAGAAAGTTTAGGGAAAAGATATATGAGCATGTTTTGGATATAAGGAAATGCAATATTAATAATGCTTTGGCAAAACATGTGCTCAACAACCCTGGACACCATTTTGGTTTTACAGGTTTGGATATTGTAGTTAAAAATGTGAGAGGTGGTCCTTGGAACGACCTTGTTGAATTAAAATAACTGAGATGGAAGATCAGGTTAAATGCTTATGTGTATGCTGGTCTTAATGACAGTGTGTCCATTTAAGTGTTTTAAAGTTTCGCTCTTATTTATTGTGATTTATATTTCTCACATTTGTTTTAGAGTTTTTTTATTTGGGGATTTGTATTTAGGAATATTTATATGTTTAAAAAGGCTGTTTAAATGTTTGCGGATATCAGATTTTATTAACTCAGATTGTCTATTGTGTGTTTAGGTCACATGATAGTGTTTTTGGAGGGATATTTAAATGAGGGAATGATTTTTTTTATTTGTTTCTTCAGACGTCTGTGATATACTCTGACAAAAGCACTTAAAGCAATACATTTTGTCTCTATCTACTCTCCAGTGGAATTTGTTCCAGCCCATGTTGATTTTTGTTGGTTATCTAGTTTGTCAAGATGTCTTTGCAATAGAATATGTTTGCTTGTTAGTTATAAAGGCTGGGGTAGTTGTTTTGACTGGTTGTAGGAACTTTTTTTTTTTTAAGGATGACCAAATTTGTTTATTTTTTGTTGTGTGAGTTGTATGTTAGTGTAGTAATTTTTTGTCTAGTTTTATTTGGAATTGTGCTTTATTTCTTAGTTATCTGTAATATTGCAAGTATGATACAGTTTTTTTCCTTTTTCTATGCTTTGTCCCTTAGTAACACAGCTTGTTTGGTATCATTGGTATCTTTTTGGTACCATGGGCCTGAGTTTGATTTTATATGTTTATTACATACTGGTAATAGGAAATTAAGCGTATTGAGAAAAATTAAGTTGAATTTGCTTACTGCATCATTGAGGGGGTAGTTTTTTTTTGGATATTCCAGTAATAATGTTCTAGGTGGGAGATAAAGGTTTCTTTATTGAAGGCAGTCATTTTGAGGACTTGAATGTGGCAGGGTTGGTTGATGAATTACATGGCTGCTGCAGGACAAATGTTGGGGAGGTTACTAAAGGTATTTGGTAGACAGCCTGACTGAATTACATAGTAAGAAGAATTTGTAAGAATCCAGTCAGGAAGGGATTGTTTATTATGTTTTGTCAAGCCTTGTAGGGGTAGATGTAAGCTGGGTGAAGCTGTAAAGATTTAAGGAGAATAATAGGGATGAGGAATTTAATTTTAGCCAATAAATGTTTATATCCCCTAGTATGATAGTTTTGAGGCTGATATTGTCAGATATCCAGGAGGAACTATATTCTGTGTACTGATATTATTTCCAAGAGGTATGTGGATGGCTATAGTGCATAGAGTTTTACGGATGTTGAGTTTTAGGTAGGAGACTATTACTCCAGCATTGTGAAATGTTGGAATGGGTGTACTGCAAGGAGATAGCTGTAGTGTATCAGAATTTATTATTGTTATTCCTCCACCTTTTTTATTTGCTCAGTCTTGTCTAAGAATATTGTACCTTGGGTCAGTATTTCCCCTGTCTGTAGTCTGGGATTTTAACCACGTTTTTGTAGCTGCTAATATTTCAAGAGAGTATAAGGCCAGATGACATGTAGGTTAGGTAGTTTGCTATTAATGCTTCTTAGGTTTATGTTATGTAAAGAGCACTACAGATGCAATGTTTGCTCTGAGAGTGTTGATGGAGAAGTACAGAGAATGTCAGAAGGAGTTGCATTGTGTTTTTGTAGACTTAGATAAAGCATATGACAGGGTGCCTAGAGAGGAGTTGTGGTATTGTATGAGGAAGTCAGGAGTGTCACAGAAGTATGTAAGAGTGGTACAGGATATGTACGAGGGTAGTGTGACAGCGGTGAGGTCTGCGGTGGGAGTGATAGATGAGTTTAAGGTGGCGGTGGGGTTACATCAAGGATCAGCTCTGAGCCCTTTCTTATTTGCAATGGTGATGGACAGGTTGACAGACGAGATCAGACAGGAGTCCCCATGGACTATGATGTTTGCAGATGACATTGTGATCTGTAGTGAGAGTAGGGAACAGGTGGAGGAGACCCTGCAGAGATGGAGATATGCTCTAGAGAGAAGAGGAATGAAGGTCAGCAGGACTAAGACAATATATGTGTGTGAATGAGAGGGAGGATAGAGGAATGGTGAGGATGCAAGGAGGAGAGGTAGCGAAGGTGGATGAGTTTAAATACTTGGGGTCAATAGTTCAGAGTAACGGTGAGTGTGGAAGAGAGGTGAAGAAGAGAGTACAGGCAGGATGGAGTGGGTGGAGAAGAGTGTCAGGAGTGATTTGTGACAGATGAGTACCTGTAAGAGTGAAAGGGAAGGTCTACAAGAGGGTAGTGAGACCAGCTATGTTATATGGGTTGGAGACAGTGGCAGTGACAAAAAGGCAGGAGTTTGAGCTGGATGTGCCAGAGTTAAAGATGTTAAGATTTGTACTGGGTGTGACAAGGGTGGACAGGATTAGGAATAAGTATATTAAAGGGTCAGCTCAGGTTGGAAGGTTTGGAGGCAAAGCCAGAGAGGCAAGATTACGTTGGTTTGGACATGTGCTGAGGAGGGATGCTGAGTATAGTGCGAAAAAGATGCTAAGGATGAAGCTACCAGGCAACAGGAAAAGAGGAAGGCCTAAGATAAGGTTTATGGATGTGGTGAGAGAGGACATGCAGGTGGTTGGTGTGACAGAGCAAGATGCAGAGGACAGGAAGAAATAGAAACAGGTGATCTGCTGTGGCGACCCCTAACAGAAACAGCCGAAAGAAGATGATGATGATGATGAGGTTTATGTTATGTAAATAGAGGAAACTTTTTGCAGAGCTTGGCTTTGTTTATAGAAGTTGCTGATAGGTATGAGCTGGACCACGGTTGGGGTGGATGCCCCCACTGAGCATCATTATAACTGAGAAAGGCTGTTGATATGGCAGGGTTTTGAGTTTGTGTTTTTACTTAATACCTAGCTTTTGAAGTATGGTGTTGAATAGTTGGTGTCTGCATTTATAGAGCTGGGGGAGTACTTATGTTATAGATTCTGGGGTGGGGCTATGTAGTGTGTATAATGAGTTTAATTGTGAGAGGGTGTGTGGATTGTATGTGTTGAATAGTGTAGTGGGGTGTCAGAATGATATTGTGTTAGGTATGTGAGTGTGTATAAGGATAGAAGTGTGAGTATGTATTATAGGAACATTGTGTGTGTGTCTACAGTGGGAGGAGTGTATATTACAGGCAGGAGGAGTGCACTAAATGCTGAGAGATAAGTAGTCTGTTAATTATGATGTAGGTTAGAGGTTAATAGTGAGCTTTGGTGTGGCAGGGGTGTAATTTTTGTTTAAGGTGTGAATTAAGTGATTCTTCTATTTTAGTGGTGGAAGTGGGATTGTGGGTATGATGTATGAGTGGCCATGTTGTTTAAATGTGGAGTAAGAGGGGTGAGTGGAAATTGGGATAGGGAAGTAGAGAGAGCACTAGTATAGTGGGCTGCACCAGAGTAGAACTTTCTTAAGCTAATAAAGAAAACTATCAGCCACATTTTGTGTGCAGGTAAGGTTGATCCAGTTGTTTTGTTGAGGTGTTTGTTTTACCTGGAAAAGAAAAGGATCTTTTGTATCTTACTTTTAAGCAGTTAGATTTGATTCTGTGTTGGAGATAGAATGTTGCTAGTCTGTAAGGTAGTAAGGATATTTAAGCAGGACTGCTGGTATTAGATTATTATGGATAATAAAGACCAGGTGAATATCCATACATGTACAGTACTGGGCAATCTATGTGCACTGCAGCCAGTCTGTAAAGGCTCTTACTTTGGAAAGTTCAAAAATTACATTTTGCCCTACAGCTGCAGAGATGTTGGTGAATTAGTTATACTTTGGAACAGCAGGTGATTAGCAGATTTGTGCTTGTGGGAAAAAAGGGGGCTAGTGAATCACTAAAGAGAGATTATAATATGGAACAGTGTGAGTGCAAACACTTTAAGTAAGGGACTGGTCAGGGGAACAATTATTAGTTATTGGCCATAAAGTATAGCATCTGAAGTCCTACAGATAAGGTTGCATACATGGACACAACAATTAATAATATGTAACTGCAACACTTAAGCAAGATAAGATTAGGTAACATCTTTACAGGGTTTGGATAATCTGTGACTTGTTTTTCCTCTGGGTAGGCATCTCCTGGTGAAGCATCTTGAGTTAGAGTTTGGACTCACAGGTTGTAGGTTAAGCAGAGATAGAAATATTTGTTGACAGAAATTTCAGGGGGGAGAGTTTTGGTCAAAGTCTGGTGGAATGGAATGAAAAACGTAGAAGAAGATTATTTTCAGTTAATGTAGAGGATAGGAGTGAGGTAACTAGACTAGAACAGGTAATTGCTATTGAGTGTACCTAATAGCATTTCTGCTCTACTAGCCTTCTGAAATAGTTCTGAATAGAGTATTGCTACATCAGACAGCTAGAAGCTTCTGAGGACAGCAGTGAGCAGGGCTTTGAAACTTCTGTACACTGTATATATAAGCAGATTTGACTGAAAAGTTGATTAATTGAATAGGAAAAGCACTATTTATATACAGACTTTAAAGTATCATTGCATATATCAAGTTGTTTTTAAATGCCTATTGCTTTCTGGTACTATATCATTTCATTAGGTAGGACACAAACAATAAACTCAATTAAAACAGCACAGCAAACTTAGTGCTTACATTAGGGAAATACAGCACCTTGGAAAAATTGCTTAGTGATGATGGAGTTACATGACTACTGTAAGATATTTACCTTGATGCACTGCAGTATACACCAATAAATAGCTGTAAGTACCCCAATCATACACCAGTTTCATAGATAACTTTGCTTTTAAATGAAAATATAGTATGTTATATATAATGCATGGCAGTATGAAAGTTATTACATATTAATTAATACTTGCATATTAATTAATAATAATAAACACAACCCTAAAAATGTGGACATCCATTAAAGAAATCTTACATCTAGGCCAAAAATTCAACAATAACCCCTCTCCCAATAACTCATCACTCAAAACTGCAATACACTTCAACTTTTATTTTATAGAAGTATAACATCTCTAACCAAGGATTCCTCAACATCTAATCCCAACTCTGCCCAACAGCTACATAACTCCACATTCACCTTCAAACCCTATATAAAGTCACTCTTAAACAAACTTAAACCCTGCACTTCTTCAGCTGATGACCTTCTAAGGGGGTACCTAAAATAGCAGCCAGTAGCATTGCCTATTCTGTCTCAATCGTTATAAACAGGTTAGTCTGGGAATCCCACATTACCTCCAGCTGGAAAAAGTCACACATTATCTCTTCACACAAAGGAAGAAATTCAACAGACATTAATAACTTTAGAGCTATAGCAATCTTATCTCCCCTCACCAAAATATTTGAAAGATGTACTCAGAAACAATTTTTTTTCTATTTTGAATACTGTGATTTGTTTTATTTACCTTCTGTTTTACTTGTATTCTGCTTTTAACTGCATATTAAAACTTGAAAAGGGACCACAGCTCTGTCTCTTGTGAGTCGGGCAGAAATTAGTACAGGCAGTTAAGGTTAGTCATCTGTGAACTGAGGGGGTGGAGCTAGGAATTAAGCTTTCTTTTTAAGGGGTAAAATAAAACACTTCAGAGCTTTACAAGAAAGACTCACCCAGACTGCTACACTTGCTCTTTATTTGTTGTATTACTTTATTGTCTTTTTCTGTTTTGAATACGGTGATTTGTTTTATTTACCTTGTGTTTTATTTGTATTCTGCTTTTAACTGCATATTAAAACTTGAAAAGAGACCACAGTTCTGTCTCTTGTGAGTCAGGCAGAAATTAGTACAGGTCAGTAGAACATGCCAGTTAAGGTTAATCATCTGTGAACTGAGGGGGCAGAGCTAGGAACTAAACCTTCTATTTAAGGGGTAAAATAAAACATTTCAGAGCTTTACTAGAAAGGCTCACTCATACTCTGCTACACTTTGCTGTGAGGGAAAGGTTAGTTTGTATTTTATTTGGTGTATTACTTTATTGCCTTTTTCCATTTTGAATACTGTGATTTATTTTATTTACCTTCTGTTTTACTTGGTTTCCGGCGTGTAGCTCGCAAGACATTTCCCTGTGAGCTACATCGCCGAAAACTTTACTACAACAGCACTTTGCCGTAGTGCAATTTGGCTGAAAAGCATAGCCGCTGCAGCTCTAATCTATGAAAGGGCAGAGACAGCCATACTGGATGTGTAACACATTCCTTATTCTCATTCAAGGAATGCATTTATTTATATATTTTTTTATTTTGTTGTCAGACTGACAACAAAATAAATAAATTAAATAAATGCATTCCTTGAATGAGAATAAGGAATGTGTTACACATCCAGTACGGCTGTCTCTGCCCGTTCATAGATTACAGCTGCAGTGGCTATGCTTTTCAGCCAAATTGCACTACGGCAAAGTGCTGCTGCAGCCATTTAGTTTCGGCGATGTAGCTCGCAGGGAAATGTCTTGCGAGCTACATGCCAGAAACCATTTTACTTGTATTCTGCTTTTAACTGCATATTAAAACTTGAAAAGAGACCACAGCCCTGTCTCTTGTGAGTCAGGCAGAAATTAGTACAAGTCAATAGAACAGGTCAGTTAAGGTTAATCATCTGTGTCCTGAGGGGGTAGAGCTAGGAACTAAACCTTCTATTTATGGGGTAAAATAAAACATTTCAGAGCTTTACTAGAAAGGCTCACCCAGACTCTACTACACTTTGCTGTGAGAGAAAGGTTAGTTTCCTATTTTGAATATTATGATTTGTTTTATTTACCTTCTGTTTTACTTGTATTCTGCTTTTAACAGCATATTGCAACATGAAAAAAGACCACAGCTCTGTCTCTTGTGAGTCAGTCAGAAATTAGTACAGGTCAGTTAAGGTTAATCATCTGTGAACTGAGGGTGTGGAGCTAGGAACTAAACCTTCTATTTAAGGGGTAAAATAAAACATTTCAGAGCTTTACTAGAAAGGCTCACCAAGACTCTGCTACACTGTGCTGTGAGGGAAAGGTTAGTTTGCTTTTTATGTGTTATATTACTTTATTGCCTTTTTCAATTTTTCAATACTGTGATTTGTTTTATTTACCTTGTGTTTTACTTGTATTCTGCTTTTAACTGCATATTAAAACTTGAAAATAGACCACAGTTCTGTCTCTTGTGAGTCAGGCAGAATTTTTTTCCCAAACACCACTGTCTTTCTAGTTGCCTTCCCTTATGTTCATTTGACCATATATCTCATTTCCTCTCTGTTTTTACTGGCTTGTGTGAGTAAGCACAAAATTATCATTTTGTGAAATCACCCCCCTTCAACTATTTACATTTATTGGCCATCCTACTGTATTCCATAGTATCAGAATACAAAGGTGACCGCCCCCTTTCAATCTATCTTGCTGTTTTAAAAATAGTGACTCTCCACTAAAACTTAACTTTTTAGACAAGTAAAACTTAAGTTACCTACTTTCACATCTAACTCCTCTAGTGCAGACTGCAGTGTTTAGGATAAACCATTTTTTCATCTTAACTTTAAGCATCTCTGTGATTAGCACTTGCTTTAAAACCTGCTGGAAAGCACTAGGAAGTCTTAAACTGATGCAAGCACTCAACTCTCCTTATTAATAAGGAGAAATGAATTGTAGGCACTAAACAGCCTATAATTGCAAATTACCTTGCTAAGGTAAGGAAAAACAGCTCTTGTACTTTACAAAAAAAGAAAGCAGCAAACCAGGCATGTCCAAGTATCTGTTTCCGGTGATTTCTCCTGTCCACCTGGTGAATCTGGGCATACTTGGGCAATGCAGCAATTGCCTCATGTACACAGACAACCCTGTCCTCCTACCACCCAACACTACTACCTGCGAGAGATGCACTTACATAGCTAAACTGGAAGCAAAGCTCTCTCCACCCAAGATTGTGCTAGACAGTCAAGAGGAGAAGGTTAACACCCACACTACACCTCAAGCAACACATAGCCCTCCTAAACCCACACCACCAACACCCACACATAGCAACACTAAACCCACATATGTGGAGGCCCTTAACATTAACCTGCCCAAGCAACAAGGACCTCCGAATCTGAAACGCAAACAAACACCAATCACAACCAAAGTGTCACATAGCTCACAACACCAGTGTGCCATCCAACAACAGCCCCTAAGGCAAGACAACATACCCAACACTTTAGTCATAGGTGACTCTGTAGTCAGGCTCACTGATGTCCCACTCACTAGGCTGAACAAGGAGAAAATTACAGTCAGCTGCCTGTTGGGTGCCAGGATCTGCCACGTAATGCATGCACTCAAATCACTCCACAACAAGTACAAATATGACTCTGTCATTGTCCATGTTGGAGTGAATGACTTGAGACGTACCTCCCTGGACTACATAAAAAGAGACATGGAAGAGCTCTCGGATCATGTGGCTCAGCCAGGTATGACCCTAGCCTTGAGTAACATCCTGCCTTCACCCAGAATGATACCACAGTCATCTTCTCCTTCTTCTTCTTTCGGCTTTTTCCCAGTTAGGGGTCACCACAGTGGATCACCTGTCCGCTCATGAATGGCAGTGGAGTTTTACAGTGTCTAGTTGCCAGCCTGGTGCCCAACCTTCCACAGAAGGCACACACACACACACACGCACTCACACCCAGGGCCAGTTTAGAATGTCCAATCCACCAACAGAATGTCTTTGGGATGTGGGAGGAAACCGGAGCACCCAGAGGAAACCCACGCGACCACAGGGAGGACATGCAGACTCCACACAGAAGGCACCCCAGCCAAGTATCGAACCGGAGAACCTCTTGCTGTGAGGTGACAATGCTAACCACTGCACCACCGTGGCCACCCTCCAGATTGATACCACAGTATAAGGACAAAATGATGGACTTCAACAATTGGCTAAGCTTCTGGTGTCATTCAAAGGGGATCAAGTATCTGTCTGCCTGGGATGACATGATCAACAGACCATGATGCTTTGCCAGAGATGGTCTGCACCTGGGATTCAGGTTACTGGCTAAGGCTCTTGCCACCCCTATAGTGCCTTTTTTAGGCAAAGTTCAAAGGACAAAATCACTACTGTAACAGGTACAAGCATGCAAAATCTGAAGGTAATGCTAGAAGTCTAAACCTCAAAATGCACTCTCTCGTGGCACTCCTAAAAATGGAGAACATTGATATCTGAGTAGTAACTAAGACCTGGTTCAAGGCTCCAGAGAGCACTCCTGCAATACCAGGCTACAACTCTTACCACACTTTTCGACCACCAAACCAGGACCAAAACTCTAAAGGTGGAGGAGTGTCCATATTCACCAAGGCTATTCACAACACCAGGCTAGTTGCCCAACACAATGTGTCTGAAATTCTCCAGGTGCAACTAACACTAAGTAAGACTGCAATCCAAATTGTAGTTTGCTACAGATCCCCCACCATGCCCCAAGATTCAAACTACACCTTTCTAAACATACTGGAAAATATTAAGATACAACCAAACACCCTAATACTGGGTGATTTCAACTAACCTGCCATTAACTGGGAAAACTACTTGTGTATCAACACCTTTGCCCAATGGTTCTCGGAATTCATAAATTCCAACTCCTTGGATCAACTAATCCTTAGACCCACCAGGGGCTCCAGTGTCCTAGACCTGGTCATTACCAACATGGGAAATTGATGCTCCACACCTATGGTCACCCCCTCATTGGTCAGGTCTGACTATAAGCTAATCACCCCTGACATCCACATCCCACCCCCACCCCCCAGTAAGGAAACCTCTGTAAAAAACTTCTCCAAATCCAACTTGATGCTACTCAAGTCAGAGGTGACAAACTTCATGACACCAATGCAGATGGGAACTAAAAGTTCAACTGTTGAATCCTACACTAAGGCACTGTACAAGCACATCCACTCATGCATGAATCATGCCATCCCCAATAGAACCAAGACACACTCCTCCAAAAAAAGGAAGCCAATCTGGTGGTCCCTTGCCATAAACAAACTTTACAACAAAAGGAAGAAATTGTTGCAGAAAAGAGGAAAATCCCAGGATGCAAAAAACTCCCTTACCAGCCTCAGTAAGAAGCTGAGATCCCTCATAAAATCCTCCAAAGCTAGTTACAAAAATAAAATTGCCAAAGATTCCAAAGACAGCCACAAGGCATTGTATAGCTATGTCAAGAATCTAAATGGCAATGCTCAGATCTGCTCTGAGCTACAACAGAATGGCATTAAATATACTGATCCCAAGGCTATTGTCAATATCCTGGCAGATCGATTCAGTGCAAACTTCACCCTCCTCTCACCCCCAAAAGGGCCCATCTCAATACCGAAAGATTGCCAAATTCCGGTAATAATGGCCACACAGGTAAAAAAATGCACTCTCCAAAGCTAAGAATACAGCATCCATGGGACCAGATTACATCCCAGGCTGTGTACTACATGAACTACAAAATGAACTGGCACCTCACCTAAGTGTCATGTTTAATCATAGCCTTACCTCAGGGTTCATGCCCACTGAGTGGCACACAGCTACAGTTATCCCACTCCACAAGGGGGGATCCACTGCCACATCAGTCTGATGAGCCTGATCTGTAAGGCCATGGAATGTACTATCATGGAACTTTTAAACAAAGACATTGGCAACCTTCAAACACTGGACCCCACTCAGTTTGGGTTCGTGAAGGGCCGATCTTGTCTCCTGAACCTGACTGACTTCTTTGAGTCAGTCTCCAGAGCTGTGGACAAGAGTAAGGTGGTCCACACAGCCTATCTGGACCTTGCCAAGGCCTTCTACACCATCCCCCACTCTGGAATCATAGATAAACTTACTAAGCTGAGCATTAATCCCTATGTCACTCAATGGGTTGCCAACTGGCTTACTGACAGAACCCGCACTGTAAAAGTAGCCGACTCCAAATCCAGCTCCAGTGGAGTACCCCAGGGTTCAGTCCTGGGACCGCTCTTGTTTGACATCTACTTCTCTGAAGTACAGGCCAACACTAAGGGACTCTGGCTAACAAAGTTCGCAGATGACTGCAAACTGGGAGCCATTATTGAATCCCCAAATGATGTGGATATTCTACAAAAGAGCCTTACAGAAGCAGATGCTTCATGCCAGAGCCATGGGCTCAAGCTCAATGCCAAGAAATGTATATTTATCCCCTTTGGAAAAAACATGTACCTGTAAATTACCACATAGGTTGGCAGTACAATAAACACCGAAAGTGTGATAAGAGACTTAGGGACACAGGTGGACAGTGGCCTCACCTTCGATAACCACATCACCACAACAGTCAGGAAATCCTTCTATGTGGCACACCTCATCACTAAGGGCTTTTCATCCAGAAAAAAAGGAGGTCATTGTCCCACTGTACTCATCCTTCATTAGATCCATTATAGAATACAATGCCCCATTTGGTATGTACCTCTCAAGATATCTGCAACAACTGGAAAGGCCACAGAAATACCTCACTGAAACAATCACAGGCCTAAAGCAGATGCCCTATGCTGACCTTCTAAAAAAACTCCACCTATACTCCGTCGCATATCATGTACTCAGAGGCGATCTCTGCTTAACATACAAGGCCATGTCAAACCCAGAGCTGTTGGAAATGCTACACTTAAAGAAATCCCAATCCCTCAGAGACACATGCTCCAGGGATCTAAACCTTGTCATCACAATGAACAAAACATGCTGGAGGGATAGGTTCCTGACTCAGAAACTCCCCAGACTCTGGACTAGAGACTTCCCATACATGTCAAGCAGGGTGCCTCTTTGGCCCTCTTCAAAAGGAACCTTGATGATTGGATGGGAGATAGGAAATTCACCCCAGGGATCACATCAGTTACCCTGCTAGACAGGGGTCCAGGAAAGTAAATACTGTGGGAAGAAATAGCCAGGGAATTATGGCTAGGCTTGTATAGACCCTAGGGCCGATAGCCTAGTACCAGCCTATGAACCTAATTGCTAGACTATCTCCTGCAGGAAGAATTCATGTCCCCTACACAACATGGCTTCTGTCTTTCCCATAGTACTAGCACTGCCCTTCTAACCTATATAGATAAAGTCTATAAATCTAGAGATAATGGTAAACTAGTGTCTCTTTTATTTCCAGACTTGTCTAAAGCCTTCAGCACAATTTTTCACAGCAAAGTTTACTTCAAATGTCCTCACTAGGTCTCTTTCAGCCCACCCTTCTGTGGTTCAAAAGCTACCTGCCTAATAGGTATCAGTCAGTAAAATGGCATGCCATGCTCTTGCCTTACCTCCTAGTCACCACCAGTGTACCACAAGGCTCTATCCTTGGTCCCCTCCTCTTTAACATTTTCACCACACCCACTATACTTCCACCACACAACAGGCCACCCTAATACACTACATAGATTATTCTACTCTCATTTGCACATCTGACAACATGGCACACCTCCAAAAAATTACTTGGGAAGCTTTAACTTCCACTGAGACATGGCTTCATAACTCACAACTTGTACTCAACCCAAAAAAGACCAAACTACTACACCCCCCCCCAAATCTCTCTCTCTCTCTCATGAAAAAAGCAAAATTTTACATCCTCTCTCTCTTGATAATGCAACCATTAAAGTCCCGTCTCATAGCAAACTGTTAGGGGTGATAGTGGATGATAATCTTACATTCAACCTGAATATATAAAATTACATAAGAAAAACTCATCAAAAACTAGGAATGCTTTACAGAGCCAAAAACGTTCTCAGCAATGCAACTAAAACTACACTTACCACTACTTATCTCCCCCCCACTCTTCTTTATGGCACTCCCATCCTTACTAACCCCCAGGCTTCACAAAAATTAAAACCTGAACAATGCTATAACAAAGTTATTAAATTCACAGCAGAACTCACCACTGTATACAGTAGCATTGAAAAGCCTTAATTGGTTAGAACTGCCACATCAACTAACATATATACAACCTCTTACCACCTTTAAAGTTATCCAGCATCCATCTGCCTGTCCAGCACTAAAAACATTCTATACAACTATGTTCCCAGTCGTTAATTGCAATCCAGTGACCAAAAACTCCTGTCTGCCTATAAACCTAGGAAATCTGCTCAGCATTATCTGTACTCTTACAAGGTTGCTAAGGCCTGGAACTCCTTACCTGTATTGATCAGGTCTATAGCCTTTCTCCCATCTTTCAAAACCACTCTGAAAGACTTCCTAGGTAAAATCTGTCTCTGTTCTTGCTCAAAGCAAGATAAACTGTATCTCTGAGTGTAAAGAAGTACCTTTTCACTCTTTATACCTCCTTATACTCCCTTCTTCACTTACTTCCTAACTGTTATCTAATTCTCTTCCCTGATTCTCTCGCGAAATATATCATAAGCCTGTTTTCCCTCACTTCATATTGCATTTCCTACTTGTATTAGACTAACTTACCTTTAATTTCTCTAAAAACTGTCTAAAATTTCTCTAAATATTAAATGATTGCCATATACCTTGTATCAGGATACTCATCAACAGAAGGGCACTAAATTACACACCTCTCAGAAAGAACCCCTAAAAAGTGAAAGTTACCTGGCAGGACAAATCCACAGAAATGGAAAGTCCAGTAATAAAACAAAGCTTTAATGGCTGAACATTGTAGAACCAGAAGTTAAGCACAATACAATCATCATTCATGTTCTTTTGTTTTCATTGTGAGTTAATTGAATGGCATTTTCTTATTTAGATTTGTCCTAAGAGGTGACTTTCACTCCATATGGGTTCTTTCTGAGAGGTTACTGGTTTTACAGAATCTCGACCAGTATTTCACTTGTTTGGTTCACTACATTAAACCCCCAGGAAGTACAACTTGTGTAACTGGTCATTGTGTTGACTATATCTTTACATTCAGCCATTTATACTTACTGTTATGTCAGATTTGTTGGTCTTAAACTGTACTAGGACAACACAAATTGCTAAATATTGTACACACAGATGTAAAAGCAATTGCTGAAATTCATTTTTGATATGATCTCAGAAGTATGAGCAGTTAACAAGCTTAATCTAATAAAGAAAACTATCAGACATTTTGTATGCAGGTAAGGTTGATCCATGACCTAAAAGAGGATAGTAGTTATCCTGGTGAGGTGTCCATTTTAACTGGGGGAAAAAAGGATGTTTTTACCTTTAAGGAGTTATGTTTGACTTTGTGTTGGAGATAGAATGCTGCTAGTTTAATAACACTTTAAATTAAAGTAAAATCTCCACAGTACATTAAAATAACCACTTACAGTAAAGTTGTGATTCAGTGTTAACACACACACACAGAGCAGAGTCATACATATAGTAAATAATGTATAAATGTTGAAAATAATTCATATTCTACAATATTTTCCTGGCAAAAGATGAAAATAAAGCATAGTAACAACAGTAAAGACAGGCATGATTACAGCCTCTAGTGTCTAAGAGTACACATACATACAACATTTCGGAGAAAAATAAGTTTTGTAAGATGTGACATAAGCTCAAATGGATATGACAACAAAAAATTGTATAAAACATCAACAAGCCAAACATAAGTGCATGTATATAATACAAAAGCTTGAACTAGACACTTAACAAAAAAAGCTGTTACACATAAAAGGTGGGAATAACTTTTTAACATAGGTACTTTGGGTATTGTCTTTAAATGTAAATTGTCTCACAGATGTATATAAAAAAGAAAGAGTAGTGAACTATATTAAAAATGTAGAGTGCAAATGGCTATGTTACATGGAACACATTTGAAAGGACTTGAACATGTGAATTTTATAAAGAAATGTTTCCAGGACAGTTATTCAGCAGAATGCCTGGGACAAAGGAAGACAGGAGTACTTATATTAATTGCAATAGGAGCTCCAATAATGAAAGAAGAGGATAAAGAAGATGATAATGGTAGATTTTTAGTACTAAGGAGCTACTGGCAAGGGAAGAAGATTACACTGGCATGTATTTATATTTCACCTAAAATTGTTATAATGGAGCTTATCGGTAAAAATTAAATGAAAACTCCAGCCAAGCTAGAACTTCCAATGAGTGACCTCCCAAACCTCCTGTGACAGAGGCACACGGAATATATCCAAATGACCCTTATGAACATTAGGTGTTTCAGCTATATGGTGATTCTGATTGCCCATGACTTTTACATATGAAGTTGTTTTAATGGACAATTTAAGGCCAATAAAGCCAAACCCCACTAGCTATGGATATGCATATTTTGGTCTTGTTATGACCTAGTCAGCATAGCACAAGCAGAGTGTTTGACTAAGCATAAGAAACACAGGGTTGTTATACTCAGCTGATGTCCATTATCATTAGGGTGACTGCAAAATATCCCAACAAACAAATTAAAACAAAGAGTGAGAAGGTCACACTGAAAAACCAATCAGTAAAAACTAAATGAAAACTCCAGCCAAGCTAGAACTTCCAATGAGTGACCTCCCAAACCTCCTGTGACAGAGGCACATGGGATATATGCAAATGACCCTTATGAACATCAGGTGTTTCAGCTATATGGTGATTCTGATTGCCCATGACTTTTACATTTGAAGTTGGACATCAGCTGGGTATAACAACCCTGTGTTTCTTATGCTTAGTCAAACACTCTGCTTGTGCTATACTGATGAGTTCATAACAAGGCCAAAATATGCATATCCATAGCTAGTGGGGTTTGGCTTTATAGGCCTGAAATTGTCCATTAAAACGACAGACAGATTTGGAGCACTTTTTCAAGGAAGAGTGGGTAAATATTGTCAAGTCAAGATGTGCCATACTGATAGACTCCTACCAAAGAAGACTGAATGCTGTAATTAAATCAAAAGGTGCTTCAACAAAGTATTAGTTTAAGGGTGTCCATACTTTTGCATCCAGATTATTGTACATTTTTTATATTTTTCCCCTAACAGATTTGTTTGTTTTTCAATTGAATTTTACAGGTTATAGGTCACATTAAAGGTGGGGAAAGTTTTGAAATGATTTATTGTGGTCTCATTTTTTATATCACAAAAAATGACAATTTAACAGGGATGTGTATACTTTTTATATCCATTGTATATAACACAGTTTTCAAATCCTTGTAAACACATTATACATGGAGTAATTGAGTCTGTTCTATTAGTGTCAACATATTTCTTGCTTTTTGGGTTATCATTGAAAAGGTTCTTGGAACAGTTCTCCAACTCACTCAACAAACATAAATATATACATGCATACATAAACTTTTTCAGGTATGTAGCAAAAAGGAAGAGAGAGACATGTGGATAGCCTAAGCAAGGATGAAAAAGGAAGGAGGGGATGTTATGCTGACAGAGAAGCAGACTGGGAAGAAAAGTTTAAAAACATCAGGAGAGAGAGTGACAGAGAGTGAGAAGAGGGTGAAATGGAAGTGGCTGTACTTGGGGAGGATAAAGCACATGGACCACAACAGTGACACCCCATACTCCTCAGAAATCTAGCCAGTGTGCTAAAACGTCCCCAATTGGAAATATTCAACAGATCAATGGATGGTGAAGAAATGCCTAACAACTGTAAGACAGCAAGTGTGGTATTACTGCAAGACAGGAGAGCAGAAAAAATCTGAAATAACATAGGTATGTTAGCTTCACAGCCGATACTGAGAAAGTCATGGGCAGAATCCCGAAGGGAAGGTTGGTAGTGTTTCTAGATAAAAATCAGTTTCAAAGTGAGCATTCGTTGTAGGTTTAAGGCCAAAAGGAGTTGTCATTCAGGCTCAACCCAACTGAATTACTAGGTTACAAGTGAACTTGGTAGGGGAGTATCAACACATATGTTATACATGGATTTCAGCAAGGCCTCTGACTCAGTCCTACAAATTACTCTGGCTAAATGGAAGTCCACCAAAGAAGACACCGTAAGACACTGATCCAAATGTCTGACAGCTTTTCCAGAGCTTTATTCACTAGGGAGGGCAAGTGAGACTATATCTGAAGTCTAAGCTCCATTGTGATGGAGCAGAACACCCAAGGCTAACCTAAGGCATACCATTCTGCAATCAGTATGTCAATATGTAAACAATGAATAATGAAATATGACTGACCCCACAAATATTACTGTGTACATTAGTACAACTGTGGCTGCCATTTTCAAGCTTACACTCTATTCTTGCCTAATATACAGGTAGTAAGGCCTTTTATGGGCCTAAAGCTGGCATCAGGTCACATTATATGTGGGTAAAGTCTTGCATACTTGACTCAAGCTCCCTTCAAGCATTTCTTAACTTACTTATAAAACCAGCTGCATTACTAATTATTAAATATTTTATCACCTTTTTCCTGTGATGAAGTTAATGTTTTTTTAATCATTTGGTCAGAGGTGATATTAGTGCTCATTTTGAAAAATAGATAAGAAGAAACCTAAGCTTATTGTAATCAAGAATGAGACATAGTCTCAAGAAACTGACTAGGAATGAAAACTGGAAAATTACACCAGCAGACAAGGGATGGAAAATTGTAGAAATATTTATATTAATATACAGGGAAATGTAACCACATTTGTCAAATACAGGGAAATGTGTTATGGACTCTCAAACACTGCTGAGTATATTATATTTTGTAACTACTTCTCCTGTTTATGGTCATGCTGATAACAAACACAACAGACTGCATCAAAAGTTCTCTATTCACAACAGAAGTGATCATCTTGAAGGATCCCCAGTAAGGCTGAGACAAAGAAATCTCTCCATCTTGACCTTGTTCTGTGCATTAGGATCACCTTCTAGTGAGCTGTGCCCAGCATATTTGTAGTGGGCTGTACATAGGGGATATCCCCACAAGATGCCAAAAATCTTCTCAAATGACTCCTATTTACTTGAAATAACTGTGGCTGTACTCAGAGATTCTCTCAGATTGCCAAGCTCTACAGTAATCAAATAAAATGAGCCTAGGTATTCCACAAAGGAACCTCATTTCTGCTTGCATTCATGAAATTATATCTTCTATTCCTTCCAAAAAGTGATAACCATAAGTCAGGATGGAAGTACAAATGAGTGGTAAACAGAGAGCTTCACTTACTTTGTCATCAGCTAGAACAACAGCTGCAGTACTGCCATTTCTGCATCCATATGTTCAATATCCTGACCCTGCTATCTTAACTCATGAACAAGACCCCAAGATAAACTTTGCTACCTGAGATTGCTTTCTAAATCTGACTGAACAGCTATCAAAATATTTTATCTCTTCACCCTTTATTAGCCACCCACCCCAAACCACTCAAATAGCTATTTCACTCCCCCATGGGCAATTGCCCATTCATTCCTTAGGAGCCAAGGTCAAGTCCATGATCTGCAAGGGGAACAGGAGTTTTTTGCTTTATAGGTCCTAACCTATTCCTATTAGCAACTTTTTATAGGCTCCAGAAGTGCTACACACAAAGACACACGTACCAACACGTTCCAGCACTTGGCTCTAGTCAGCATGGCCCGGCTAGGCTGTGACTTTAGGGGATTCAGTGGTGCTCCTGAAGGTGTCACCAATGCAGTAATCCAAAGCCATATTTCTCTCCTCAGGATGGGCAAGCCTGTGCCAGTCACCCATCCGCCTCCATAGTATGCCAAGTATGTATACTGCAAATGCTGCTATTTAAAGCAACTGATCCAAAAATACTACAGCAAACATTAGCATAACTGTGGTTACTATTGTCTGCCTTCCATTCCATATGTCAGGATGGGTCCCTATCAAATCAAAATTTAACTTACCCAAAACCCACTTAATCGAGACGAAAATACCAAACGTTCAATTAAGTGAGCATTCACATCACCAGATTTCTTCACAGGGAATGGAGGCATTTGGCCAATATGGGGAAAGTTGCCCTTTTCCCCGCTGTAGTGCAATCTTGTTGTTTATATATTTAGTTAGGGGTGTGGGTTGGAAATATTACGGCATGTTTGTTAGTTGAATGCTGGCCAGCTGCTTCCATTCACTGTGTAGAAATCCAATGATGTGAATGTTCACTTATTTGAACGTTCTGTGTTTTCTTCTCGATTAAATGGGTTTTGTGTAAGTGAAATTTCAGTTATCTGAAGTAGACCCCTCCGGACATATCACACTCTATACAGCCCCTGTCCTCAATACTGATTGAAAGACTATTACAAATAAATGAATGACTGTATTGCTCCCTCTGAGATAGCTACCATAGCCCTTCCAATGAATCTAGGTTATCCAAGCACAGTCCAAGGATTCTATGGTTAGCTTATGATATGTAAACACAGGTATAAAAAGTAGTCCCTCAATGCGAGCACATGCTTCAGCAACATAATCTCCTTCTTAAGAATGGTAATCATGATAGTACACACTCCAAAGGCTAGATACTTTTGACTGCACACGTTTCTGAGGTACTACACTCTTTTCATGGGTATTCTAGCATTGAGAGCTATAAGGATAAATGACATGTAGAGCAAAGCCTTAAGAATGTCTCTACAGTCATCTGCCTCTGTTTTAAGATGCACAGAAATGTCATCAGTTGTACTCTGTGCTGAGATAGGGACAAGGATATTGTAGGGAATATGGTGTCCAGAACAGACACTAGAATTCTTTTAGTCAGATGGGAGCTGATCTAACTTCTGATAAGATAGGAAGATAATCAAGGTTCTAAAAGCATTACAGATTTCACTGAACTTCAAGATTGTGGGCTGGATGTAGATGTTTATCAGACGCAGGTGAGTAAATACCACAACACTGCAGTCTGTAGCTTGGGTGTAGAAGAAAGCAAAGTGGTAAGGAGGAGAAATGATAATGTCAGTCCTCCACTCAGAATCAGAGAAACTGTATGTGAGCCTTTTGAATGGAATTTTTTGAATGGAATGACATCCTGTATGTCCAAAGAAAATAAGGACAGTCTAGCTAGTGCTGTAGCTTAAGGGAATAAAGCCTCAACTACAGCCCAAGCAATCCAGGTTTGAGTAGTTGCACAGGCATCTAAGATGTTAGCAGAGAAGGATTGGAGTGACCACTCTGGGGGGTGGGGGAGGAACATGAGCTCAGGGCATATATCACAGTTCGATTTCCCTAGAGGAAAACATCTTATCTGAGGATGGGCAGGATATCCTGTTGATTTCCCCCATTGAGAAAGTGAGGGGTGATCCAGCACTGATCCCTATGATCACCCTGCCTTCTGGGTGTTACTGGCTGTCCATAAGGGCAGGTCTAACACAGAAAAGTAATCCTATTGCAGCAGTATAACACAGTCCCAGGACACCTTAATCTCCCCATCGGACCCAACCATAATATGAAGTTTGACCAAGAGAGTCATCAAGAAGGGTAGACTGACTTGGTGATAGAGGAGACACCAGCTCTGAAAAAAATGCACTCCCTTGTATAACATAAACACACCTGCCTAACCCAAAACCATACATATTATGCAAATATAAAATGTCTAACTCTTCTGACACCTCAACAGGTACACTAAACTAAGATCTATAAAGACAATACCACCTACTGGGAACAGCTTTCCACTAACACATGCACCTTTCTCTCTTACTTAAAAACATTGCACAAAAAACTGAATCCAACAGTTCAAACCATATCCAACCTATTTGTGCCAAAACAGAAATGCATTTTTTTCTTTTTTTTCTTCTTCCATTGAAGGACCTTGCCTGATGCCATGGGGAGGTGCTATAGGGGAATGAAAGCGCTGACAGAGTTTCCATGTAGAAACACATGGGCCATAGGGCTCTTGCATAGCTCAAGAATTCCTGTCCCACCTCCCCATGGCATGATACGAATTCCTGAGCTAGGCAAGAGCCCTATGGCCCATGTGTTTCTACATGGAAAACTCTGTCAGCCCTTTCATTCCCCTATAGCAAAAGTCCAGTGGTAGGGGAGCAGTACAGCCCCTCCCAATTGATTGCTTGCCAAACTCCATATTTGCTATTCACTAGGGAGACCTCAACTCACATCTGCAAGTGCATCATGACAACACAGGCTCTCTAGGTCTGTACTCCATGGATGAAACACCTTCTTCCCCCAGTAGATGTCACCCAAGTGACAGGCTTACTCCACCACCCTCCCCTAGGTTGGGCAAGCTGGCAGTGGTCACTTACTAACATCCTTACTGGCGTGCTCCTACGTACACCCAAGCTGCTAAATAAACTTGGGTTGCATGAGGTATAGTTAGGGCTTCATCCATGTCTGCCACAGAGCTGGCCAACAGAAATTCATTTATGTGGAGGGCTTATCCCTACAAGCCTTATATTTACCAACTCCACATACATACAACTGTGACAAAAGGAAATCTCACACTAAGCTTTAGTCCACTATGCGAGAGTTAATTATAGCACTCATTGAAGATCTATGAGTTTTGTGAGTAGTGGCACCTGTCTTACCTATTGATAACATGTGTAATTGATAAAGAAATATACATATATATATATATATATATATATATATATATATATATATATATATATATATATATATATATATACAGAGAGAGAGAGAGAGAGAAATAGATAAATATAGATATATCTATGGACTGCTTACAGCAGCCAGTCAGTCATCATGCTCTGCAGAGATGAGAGCAAACCAGAGTAAAGTAACAATAAAGCAAATCACTGACATTTGCTTTTCTTAAGTGTGTCTGTAAAATAAACAGTGAAGACTGTGCAGTAAAGAGTTTGATTCCTGTTTTAGGGATGATGTATATCACAAGGCCATGGGTGGAGTGTTCATGTGCACCTAAGATATAATTAAATGGAGAATAATGCATGTGTAGATGTGTAACACGAATAGTTGTATTAACTGTGCATGCCTAACAAAACACTGCAGAACCACAAGTGGTGCCGTGCATGGACTAGTGCTAAGCTGCAGGACTTCTTAATGTTGCCTTATTGCTGCATTTATGCCAAGTGTAGCTATAGTTCCAAGCATTTTACGTAGAGAAAGAACTTGTTTGTGTCTTTCGGCTTTTCCCGGTTAGGGGTCGCCACAGCGAAACTCCGGTCCGCTAATGATTGGCAGTAGATTTTTACGTACTGGCTTGCCGGGCCTAACGCACAACCTTCAACGAAGGAATGCCCATTCATGCATGTCGCTACACAGAAGACGCTCTAACTGAGAATCGAACGGGCAACGTCTAACTGTAAGGCAACAATGCTACCACAGCACCACTACGTAGAGAAAGAACACTGACTGGCTATTTGTTGATTTCTGGCCTCTTAAAAGTTATTGTAGAAGGCAGAGGTGCAATCAGTCAGTATGTCAGTTTCATGGTAATTCTTGTTATCAAGTACTTAAAACTTACAAGAGCACAGATGCAGAAAACCTCTCACTCTGATAATGATGCTAATTTAAATTGCAGCTACTTACTGTTTGTTGTCGTCATATTCCCTCCACCTGGAACTTCATAAGTTCACCCCACAGTGAGTTCCTGAAGATAAAACACCACTTGTCTGCCTATACTTTTTAGGTGGACAAGGAGAGTTTTGCTTCTGTATTTGAGATGCATTGGGCATCCTAAGATTTGGAAATCTCTGACCTACTGGAAATATTTCAGTTTTCACTTCCTCAACTTTGACCTTCTGTCAGTCTTGCTGTTTGTAGGTCTTAGCACTTGGTTGACAAATCATTGTCTTTTCTCCATGGGTCTATATCATATGTTCAAAGTTTGAAAATTTCGAACATTAAATAATCTAATTTAAATGTTCAAAGTTTCAAACATCAAACATATGATTAAAAAAAAAAAAGAAAGGGAACTTACCTGACTGTTGTAAGCAGGGAGGCAAGCCCCCCTGCACCTCCCACACCCCCCGCTCTTTAAATATACCAACTCCGAGACTGCAGTATAACACAGTAAAGGGAAGATTTCCCTTACTGCACTGTAGTGCGGTCTCGGAGTTGGTATATTTAAAGAGTGAGGGGGGGTGGGGGGTGCAGGGGGGCTTGCCCCCCTGTCTACAACAGTTAGTTTTGGGTTTGTTTGTTTTTTTTTCTATATACATATGTTCGAAGTTTTATAACTTCGAACATTTAAATTCGATTATTTAACGTTCAAAGTTATAAAGCTTCGAACATATGATATAGACCCTTTTTTCCACACCTTCAACCAATCATAAGCCCTCCACATGTACACACTAACATACCAACTCCCTAGTAGGGCTTTGAATTTCATGCAGTACTTCGTTGTGATGTATATCTCAGGGATATAATCATGCCCATTCTCCTGACTAACCAGACCATAATCCTGTCCACCAGTAAAGCCTTCAGTTTTAACTATGCCCCAAGATTACATATCAATTTCCCCTGCCTTTGAATCTCTATCATTATGTCACAGTGACCAACATATCCTACCAAGATGATTGACAGAATCCCCTCCCACCAGCTGTTGTGAGCAAACAGATTTAAATTACCTGAACTGAGAGGATTGACAACCCTCTTTTTCCTTCATGTCCAGTTGATCAAAAACCTCCTGTTGTGCCTTGAGTAGACCCACACTGCCTATAACTGACAACTCTACTTCACTTTGTTCTCCTTCCCTCTGTGTTGTGGTTCCAATTGTACTTTTTGTCTGTAACAATTATAGGTTCATAGGTTCATCATAGGTAGGTGCTAGGCTATCTGCCAGAGGGCATTTATAAGCCTAGCCAGAGTGTGTCGGCTTTCGCCACCCCATTGATTAATTAACTGATCCTCTGTCAAGCAGAGCCAATGAAGTGATCCCAGGGGTGTATATTCTGTTACCCATCCACTTGTCAAGGTTTCTCTTGAAGAGTGTTAGTGAGGGGCTCTGCCTGATGTAATTTGGAATTTTGTTCCAAAGCATGGGGAGTCTCTGTGACAGCAATCTAGCCCTCCAGCATGCTCTGTTTATTGTTGTGGCAAGGTTTAGCTCACTAGAGCGTGTGGCTCGCAGTAACTTGGATTTCTTTAGGTGGAGCATGTCCATCAATTCTGAGTTGGACATGGCTTTGTAAGTCAGGCAAAGATCACCTCTGAGTAAGCGATATGTCACTGAGTACAGCCGGAGTTTTTTCAGTCGGGCTGCATAGGACATATGTTTGAGGCCAGTAATCCTCTTGGTGAGGTACTTTTCTGGTCTTTCCAGCTGTTGGAAGTGTCTTGTGAGGTACATCCCAAATGGGGCATTGTACTCTATGATGGGTCTAATGAGTGACGAGTAGAGGGGCACTATAACCTCTTTATTTCTAGATGCGAACCCTTTAGTAATTAGATGGGCCACATAGAAGGATTTCCTAACTACTTTGGCAATATGATTGTCAAACGAGAGATTAATATCTACCTGGGTCCCCAGATCTCTTATTATCTCTTCTGTATTAAGGGGGCTGCCACCTATGTGGTAACTCTTGGGTGTTTTGTTTTTCCCAAATGGGATGACTATGCATATTTTGGTATTTAGCTTGAGGCCATGATTTTGACATCAGGTGTCTGTCTCATTAAGGCCCTTTTGGAGGATGTCCGTGTCAGCCAGAGAGTCAATTATGGCTCAGAGTTTGCAGTCATCAGCAAACTTGGTTAGCTATAGTCCTCCTGTGTTTGCCTGTACTTCTGAGAAGTATATGCTGAACAGTAGGAGTCCCAGAACCGAGCCTTGCGGGACACCACTTGTGACTGGTTTAGAGTCAGACCTTGAGCCCGCTATTCTTACCATGTGAGTTCTGTCTGTAAGCCAGTTGGCAACCCATCTCGTGATGTAGGGGTTTATGTTCAGGCTGGTGAGTTTTTCTGTAATACCTGAGTGGAGAATGGTGTCGAAAGCTGTGGTGAGGTCAAGGTAGGCTGTGTGAACCCCCTTTCCCTCATCTGTGGCCTTGGTGACTGTCTCGAAGAAGTCACCCAGGTTTAGTAGGCATGATCTGCCCTTAACAAAGCCGAACTGGGTCGGGTCAAGTGTTTGGAGGTTCCCAATGTCTTTGTTAATGAGTTCCATGATGATGCGCTCCATAGCCTTGCAGACCAGGCTAGTCAGGCCTATGAGGCGATAGTTACCAGGGTCAGTTGTGGCACCTCCTTTGTGGAGAGGAATAACCATTGCTGTGCACCATTCTATGGGCACTTAGCCTGTGGAGAGGCTGAGGTTGATCAGTGTGTTTAGGTGGGGGGGTTCGTTCCTTCTGTAGTTCATGCGAGACACAGCCTGGGACACCATCTTGTCCCATTGACGCTGTGTTTTTGGCTTTTGAAAGGGCTGTTTTCACCTGTACATCTGTGATTTTTGGGACACTACACTTTTTCAGTATTGTTGTGGGCCCTTTTGGAGGTGAGAGGGGGTGAAGTTTACACTGGATCAATCTGCCAGGATGTTGGCAATATCAGTAGGTTCAGTATATTTTGTGCTAATTTGCACTAGTTCAGTGCATATCTGCGAGTTGCCGCTTAGATTCTTAACATAGCTAAAGAAGGCTTTGTGGTTATCTTTTGAATCCTTGGCTATTTTTCTTTCAAAGTTAGCCTTGGATGATTTCATGAGGGACCTTAGTTTCTTACTGATACTGATCAGGGATTTCTTTCCTTCTTTGGATTTTCTTTTTTTCTGAACTAGTTTCCTCCTTCTGTTGTATAGCCTGTTTATTGCAGGGGTCCACCAAACTGGTTTCCTTCACTTAGGGGAGTGAGTCTTGGTTTTGCTAGGGATGGCACGATCCATGCATCCTTGTAGGTGCTCATAGAGTGCATTTGTAAAGGTTTCTGCATCTTGGGCAGCATTATCCTTTAGCGTGGGGGCTGTGAAACTTACCACCTCTGTCTTAAGTAAGGTGAAGTTTGCTTTAGAAAAGTTTTTTACTGTGGTTTCCTTAGTAGGAGGTGGTGGTGGGATGTGGACATCCAGAGTGATTAGTTTATGGTCTGATAACCAGTGACGGGTTGACCTCCGGTGTGGAACACCTGTCACCGTGTTGGTGATGACTAGGTCCAGTATGTTTTCACCTCTGGTAGGGGAGTTTACCAGCTGATCCAGGGCATTTGAGTTGATGAATTCCAGGAAGCGCTGGGCCTGTGAATTTGTACTCATGTAGTTTTCCCAGTGAATGGTAGAGTAATTGAAATTGCCCAATATCTGGGTGTTCGGTATGACCATCATGTTTTCCGTATCCAGAAAGGTGGAGTGGTGGTCCTGGGTCCTGGAGGGTGATCTGTAGTAGGCCACAATTTGCATTGCAGATTTGCCCGATGTTAGTTGCACATAGATGATCTCAGAGGTATCATGCTGCGCCACTAACCTGGAGGTGTAGGTATCCTTGATGAATATGGATACACCCCCTCCTTTTGTGTTTCGGTCCGTGTTCTGTGGCCGAAACGTGTGGTATGAGTTGTAGCCCAGTAGTGCTGGGGTGCTCTCTGGAGCCTTGAACCAAGTTTCACTTACTGCACAGATGTCGGCGTTCTCCATACTGAGGAGTGCTTTGAGTGTGTGCATTTTGAGATTTAAACTTCTGGCACTGAGTAGCATAACCCTAAGTTTTTTGTTAATTGTGCTATTTATGGAGGTGGGTTTGACTTTTGAGCCTTGCCTAAAAAAGGCACTATGGGGCAGCAAGAGCCTTGGTCAGTATTCGAAAGCCTAGGGGTGACAGGTGCAAGCCGTCTCTTGCGAAGCAACGTGACTTGTCGAGCATGTTGTCCCAGGCTGACAGACACTGGATCCGCTTTGAATGACACCAGAAGCTTAACCAATTGTTGAAATTGATCATTTTTTCTTTATACTGAGGTATCATTCTTGGTGAGGGCAGGATGCTACTCAGGGTCAGGGTCATACCAGCCTGGGCTGCATGATCAGAGAGCTCTTCCATGTCTCTTTTCATGTTGTCCAGGGAGGTACATCTCAGGTCATTCACACCAACATGAACAATGACAGAGTCATATTTGTACTTGTTCTGGAGTGACCCGAGTGCTTGTGTTATGTGGCGGATTCTGGCTCCCAAAAGGCAGCTAACAGTAACCTTCTGCTTGTCCAGCCTAGTGAGTAGGATGTCAGTGTGCCTGACTATAGAGTCACCTATTACTAGTGTGTTAGGTATGTTATTTCGCCTTAAGGGCTGTGATTGTGCAGCACACTGATTTTGTGTTTTATGTGTTGTCTGGTTTGTGACGGGAAGTGCAGGTTGTTTGGGTGTCTGCTTTGGAGGTCTCTGACGCTTTTGCAGGTTTTTATTTAGAGCCTCCGAGTATGATTTTGTGTATTTATGTGTATTTTTTGCCAGTTATGTTTTAGTAGGTCTGTGTGTGGCTGGAGGTGTGGTGCAAGTATTAACCTTCTCCTCTTGACTATTTGTTTCAGTCTTGGGTGGAGACAGCTTAGCTTCCAGTTTGGCTGTATATTTGCATCTCTTGCATATGTTAGTGTTTTGTGGTAGGAGTAGAGGGTTGTCTGTGTACATGAGGCAGTTGTAACATTGCCTCAGGATACCCAGATTCACCAGCTGGACTGGAGAGTGCACCTGAAGTTGCCCTTTGGTCATACCTAAATAGTAGGGTGAGCTGCTTAGTCACTTGGTTGGTGAGGGATGAATAAAGAGCCTTGCCCTGCTGGGCAATCAGTGTCAGGATATATTAGTGCTTGCTATTAGGTCTGAGGAAGTGCTGGGTTGTAAGATGCTTTTTGAGTGCTTAGGTTGAGAGTTAGACTAGTTTCAAGGGAAAAAAACAGAAGAAGAGACTTAGTGGAGCTGGGAATAATGTAACCGTAGCTAACCAGCACTGCCCAGTGCACAAAACCGTACAAACACAGTTTTTATAGTAGGGAAATGAAAGAGAAAGAAATTAGCCAAAAAATGGCCAATAAACTACTAACTTCTGGGCTGGAACCACTCTTCCAGGGACCGATAGGTTGCTCAAAGCTCCCCTCTCTCACAGGTGAACAGAGAAACTTCCCTCTATCCAAGTAAGGTATGGGCAACTCAGAAATTAGTATCTCAGCCCTGAATTCAGCACTAGCTTGAAAACTGGACTATACTAGCTTAGAAAGGTGAGAAACAAGGAATTTTTGTTTTGGTTTTTTTTTTTTTTTTTTGAAAAGTTAAGGCAAAAACAGTAAAAAAAATACACTTAAAACAGCTTTAAACGACTACAAATGATCAGAAAAGGCTATTGCACTTTAGTGTGTAGCCTACAGCAGTTAAACAAATTATTTAAACAAAAAACAACTTTTTAAAAGTGCAGGCAGTCAAATAAGTACAATATGTGAAAAAAACAAGCTTTTAAATCAAATTAAACGCTGGAAAATCTGCGTTTAGGTGGAAAACAGTTAAGTACAGCAAGAAAGTACAGAAAACTGGTACTTGATCACTCCAAATTCTCTCTTCTAGGCTAGAAGGCTTGTATCAGTTTAAGGTTTTCTAGTGCTACCCAGTAGGTTAGTTACAGGAAAGATGGGAAACAAGCGCAGATGTGGTCTTTTAAACCAGAAAGTTGAAAGAGACGGACAAACTGTCCAAATGGTCAATAAACTACAATGTCTGGCCCAAGAACCTCTCCTCTCATGGTAGACAGGCTACCTAGTGCTTACCACTCCCACTGATAAGCTTGAAGTCTTTCTTCCAACACAGAAAGGCTTGCAGGGTTCAAAAGCTTACCAACAGTCCTGGATACAGCATCTCTGTATCTGGACTAGGCTAGTTACAGGAAAGGTGGGAAACAAGCGGAAGTGCAGCTTTTAAACCAGAACATTGAAAGAGATGGGAAAAAAAACTGCACAAACGGCCAATAGCTGGAATTTCTGGGACAGGAACCACTCCTCTTGTGGCAGATAGGCTACCTGATGCTTACCTGAAGGCTTCCCTCCAACACAGAAAGGCTTGGGGGGCTCAGAAGCTTGCAAAGAGTCCTAGATACAGCAAATCTGTACCTGGGCCAGACTAGTTACAGGAAAGGCGGGGAACAAGTACAAACTTAGGCTTTTAAGCCAGCAAGTTGAAAGAGATGGAAAACTGCCCAAACGGCCAAATAAACTACAATTTCTGGGCCAAAACACACTTCCTGTGGAGGATAGGCTACCTAGTGCTTACCACTCCCACTGATAAGCTAGAAAGCTTCCCTCCAACACAGAAAGGCTTGGGGTACTCAGAAACTTACTAACAATCCTGGATACAGCAACTCTGTAACCGGACTAGGCTAGTTATAGGAAAGGCAGGAAACAGGCACAAGTGCAGCTTTCAAACCAGAAAGTTGAAAGAGATGGAAAAAAAATGCTCAAACAGCCAATAGCTACAATTTCTGGGCCAAGGACCACTCCTCTTGTGGTAGATAGGCTACCTGATGCTTACCACTCCCACTGATAAGCTAGAAGGCTCCCCTCCAACACAGAAAGGCTTGTGGGGCTCAGAAGTTTACAAAGAGTCCTGGATACAGCAACTCTGTACCTGGACTAGAGTAGTTACACGAAAGGCAGGAAACAAGTACAAATGTAGGATTTTAAGCCAGGAAGTTGAAAGAGATGGAAAACTGCCCAAACGGCCAAATAAACTACAATTTCTGGGCCAAAACTCACTCTACCCATGGAGGATAGGCTACCTAGTGCTTACCATTCCCACTGATAAGCTAGAAGGCTTCTCTCCAACACAGAAGGGCTTGGGGGGGGGGGGGGGCTCAGAAGCTTACCAACAGTCCTAGATACAGCAAATCTGTACCTGGACTACACTAGAGGAAAGGCAGGGACCAAACGCAAAACAGGCTTTTAACCAGAAAGTAGAAAGAGATGGAAAAACTGCCCAAACGGCCAATGAACTACATTTGCAGGGCCAAAACCCACTCTTCCCATGGTAGATAGGCTACCTAGTGCTTACCACTCCCACTGATAAGTTAGAAGGCTTCCCTCCACCACAGAAAGGCTTGGGGGGGGGGGGTTCAGAAGCTTACCAACAGTCCTAGATACAGCAAGTCTCTATCTGGACTTGACTAGTTACAGGAAAGGCAGGAAACAAGCTCAGAATTTTTTTTTTGTTACAGAAAAGTGGCTAAAACAGCAGTAAATACTATTCAAATTGTAGTGCAGGCCAGCACACCTGAGTGTGTAGCAACACTACGGCAAATACAGTTCAAATAAATGCAATTAAATTAACAAATGACTAAAAAACAAGTGCAGAAGGCAGTAAATTAGAAGGCTACTAACAAGCAGCAATAAGTGCAGGGAAAGAGCGACTGAACAGATAACAGCACGCAGAAGAGCAACTAAGAAAGTTACAGTAAGAGCAGCTGAATAAAAAAAAAATATATATATATATATATATATATATATATATATATATATATATTTTTTTTTTTTTTTTTGTTTGTTTGGGAGGGAACAGAGCAGGATTAAGATGCTACAGGGGTTGTTCTTCCCAGATGCTCTCTTTGTACACAGTAGGAGTGCCTGAAATCAGAATATGATCTCACTGCACTCAGTTGAGTGAGCAAATGAGATGGGCCCAGAAGGAGTATCCAAATACAAATCTACAAGAGGGACGGACAGTTTCAAAGCCACCAATATTAACACTAAAACAAGAACAGGGAGGCTGGCTTGGGAACTAACTGTAGAGAGACAGCCACAACTTCAGTTGAGTTAATATTCAGTGAAAAACACAAATAAATAAATTACAGTACTACACGCAAAAGAGCAGATAAAAGTGTACTTAAATTCACTTATACGTCCAGCTGATTTCAGGTAGATGTTAGCTGGCCAAAGCTCTGATATTGAGCAGAGATAACTCAAAATGTACCATTTATATAAGGCAAGAATGTCAGTGATGAGCTGAAACTACCCCCCACTGCTATCAATGGCTACACAGAAATTCTAAAAAGTACTCTGTAGAGAGACGGCCACAACTTCACTTGCGTTAATATTCAGTTGTTGTTGTTTCTTTCGGCTTTTCCCGGTTAGGGGTCGCCACAGCGGATCTCCGGTCCGCTAATGATTGGTAGCTGATTTTTACATGCCTAGTTACCAGCCCTGACGCACAACCTTCAATGAAGGTACGCCCATTCACACATGTCTCCACACAAAAGACGCTCTAGCTGAGAATCGAACCGAACAGCGTCTTATTATAAAAACACAAATAAATAAATTAAATTAATTAAATTATATTTAAATAAACAAAGATCTAAAGAAGCCTGCACTGACTGGTGAGCATGGCTATCGTGGTAATAGGCTCAAGTTCATTGGCTTCCATGACCACAAATTTTGTTAAATGGGCAATAATGTGAGGCAAACATCTGGACATTCTGTGAAATTCTGGCCAGTTGAGATATGTGACCCACACTTTGACAAGTGGCTGTGAATGGATACTGCATTTACCTTGTTAAGACTTTGTGAAACTGCACTAAGAGAAACACCAAAAACAAGAACAATTTGTGAAGAACTAATCAGTCGGTAATTTATATTGTTTATCTCTGAGGTAAAGCTAAGCAGAGTTGTTCTAAATGTACCACTTGATATACTGCTGCCTGAATACGTACGTTAGTATTTTAGTTTCTGACACTATCCCTAACTATCTCTTCCAGCAGAGAACTGCAGCTGCTGTTGTTTGCTGCACTAACTGGTATACCCCAGAGATTCTGTTCCTTAACAGCTCAGTACTGATGAGACACACCTACTGCTCCAAGCACTGTAATTAATGTACTATGTAAATATAACATTAAGCTAAATATCACATTATACAGAGTGCATCATTTTCACATGACTCGTATGCTGATACACTGGTCGTTTTGTTAATCAAATTAAGTTCATAGTGCCTTCCTATCCATAATATTTAAAGAGGTACTCGTTGCTGCTGATGAATCATTCTCATCTGATAAAGCACAACTTCCATTTCAGTTTAATATCATTAGTGTTTATCAGCTATGATCCATAGGACTCCTGCCTAGCTCAGGAATGCCCATTCCACCTTCCAATGTGTATGTAGTGCATCACTGTAAACTATGCAGTTTGGTTGATGGTGTCATGTTAACCTGCTGTTGGACACAAAGTGAAGAGGGCTGACACCTGAGTATT